>NW_025778160.1:0-45660 GCF_021130785.1 Homalodisca vitripennis
GATTTAGATACTTTATTATTATTAATTCGTTTGCATTTGTATAGATTTAGTATTTCATATGAATTACGCTGTTTTGCTATCAATAGCTGTTTTGATATCAACTTACATCAACATACAAAGACTGGTAGCCTAGAGATACTATTTATTTCACAGAAAGTTTTACTTTTATAAAACTGTACAACTCGTTAAAGAAAGAAGTGAATAAAACGTATTGAAATATTAATCTTGGTCGTGTAAGCTATAGATGATGAAAACCGGTAAAATGAGTTGGAGAGATGAAAAAATACTCGGGAGAACACGGACGGGCGAGTATTTAAGCGCGGAGAGCTGATGGCTTAATTTTTTTCCGTGCAAAAACTGTGCTGTCATCAGAACTGTTAGCTTTATGTTTGAGGTTTCTCCTGTTGGTGAGAGCTCAACTTAAAAAATATCCAAGCGATCTTTATTTAAAGTTTAGAAGTTTCAATTTTGCAATTTCTAATCAAATTATAATTTACTTTGACATTTCAATTAAACTATTGTCTTGCCCCGTGTTTAGTGGGAGCAATTTCATTATAATCAATGGTTAATAGGCCTGAACTGTAGTGAATCCCCTTCACCTCCTTCGGCTGGATAAACTTTTTGTCTGCCTATCTGTTTTTTTGTATAATTGTCCTTGGATGATAGCAAACACTGCGTTTGAATTCATATCAAATTTGCCTGATTTTCATTGAATACTTATATACAGGGTGTATATTATGTCTGGAAACACCCAAATATATCCTTTAATAATTTAAATATAAATTTGAAACCTCTTACAATCGTGATAGAGATTGGGCATCTACTTTTTGGAACAATGTTTTGTTATGTCACAACCAACGGGGGACGTCCTGCCGAGGGTATCGTGAATATTCTTAATGGAAGCCTATACCTTGTGATACATAATTTTAAAGGTAATAGCTTACTGAATTGAATGCCACAAACCGCATCTCAAAGGGAATTATTCTATCAGAAAATAGAGCATTTTTAGTATTGAAAATTTACTGATGTTCAACAATGTAATTTTAACATGGTTCTTGCCACAAAATGTGTTACACTAATTTTTTAGCATTTTTTAAATGTTCAATTAAAATAAAATAAACAATTTATTTTTAAGCTGGTTTCATTAGTACAAATTTACCAGTTTTTATTACAATGAATAAAACTTATGAGTCACTTTCTCTGATTACTTATGAATCTGTACTTGGTGTTTTCCAGTCAGCAGGAAGGTTTAAAGAGACAAAGGTCCACTAGCCTATGAGAAACATTATTGTGTTATTAATCATCTGGTCTACAGGTTTCAGTTTGTTGAGCATGGAGCTTTATCACTAGACAGGTCTAAGCTTGGGAATCACAAATGGACAAAGGTCATATCATTCCTGTCGAGTTAATCAGTGTCTCTGAAGCATTGCTGTCAACAAGTTATCTAATTACAGTAGTTTCAGTTTTTATTTGGCATTTTAATGGAATTGTCTGAAAGAGAACGAATTACTTCTGTTGATGATGCGAGGATATGGCGATCGTCAAAGATCTTATCGGGAAGTTTGTAATTTGTTTAATGACACTTTCCCAGAAAGGAATCCCATAAGTGTTTCAACAATATCAAAAACTATTGAGCGTTTTGAAATGACAGGGAGTGTACGTAATCGGCCAAAGTCGGGTAGGATACAATCTGCAACTAGATGTTTTGCAAACATTTATTGAAGACCCACATACATCGCTCAGAAAAGCTGCACAGCAACATGATATGCACCCTATGTCTGTGAGTAAGATTTTGAAAATTAATAAATACAAACCATTTAAAGTTCATTTAGTCCAAGAGTTAAGTGAGGATGATTACGACAGAAGAGTTGAGTTTTTGTGAACTTGTGATGCGCAAATGTGATGACAATAGAGATTTTCTGACCAACATACTATTTTCTGATGAGGCAACTTTTTTCCTAAATGGCAATGTTAACAGGCACAATTGCCGTTACTGGGCTAGTGAAAACCCACATTGGATTACTGAGTCCCATTCACAGCAACCACAAAAACTGAACGTATGGTGTGGAATTTTAGGTAACAAAATTGTTGGACCCTTTTTCATCAATGGAAATTTAAATGCCGAACTTTACTACAATATGCTCCAAAATGAAATAATCCCAGCTATTCAAATTGCATCAGGAGAATACTTTGATAATGTATGGTTTCAGCAGGATGGTGCTCCACCCCATTATGGGAGACAGGTAAGAGAGTATTTGGATTTAAGGTTTCCTCATAAATGGATTGGCCGAAGAGGAGAAATCGAATGGCCTCCATGATCTCCGGATTTGTCACCAATCGATTATTTCCTATGGGGTCATTTAAAATCCAATGTTTATAGAAGAAAGCCTCATAATTTGGAAGACCTAAGAAACAGGATTATAGAGGAGATTGCTTTGATAACTGAAGAAATGTTAGGCAACTCTGTCGAATCATTTTACACAAGATTGGCTCATTGTCAAACCGTAGAAGGAACACAGTTCAAACAATTGCTTTGACACCAAATGCAGGTAAAACGTTTGTTGTAAGACTTTTCTAACAGCATACATTATTTTTTATTTGTAATAAGAAATCAATAACATAAGTATTTCCATAATTGTACTGTAATAAAAACTGGCAAATTTGTGCTAATAGAACCAGCTTAAAATGAAATTTTTGTTTTATTTAATTGAACATTTTAAAAAAATGCTAAAAAATTAGTGTAACACATTTTGTGGCAAGAACCATGTTAAAATTACATTGTTGAACATCAGTAAATTTTCAATACTAAAAATGCTCTATTTTCTGATAGAATAATTCCCTTGAGATGCGGTTTGTGGCATTCAATTCAGTAAGCTATTACCTTTAAAATTATGTATCACAAGGTATAGGCTTCCATTAAGAATATTCACGATACCCTCGGCAGGACGTCCCCCGTTGGTGTGACATAAAAAAACATTGTTCCAAAAAGTAGATGCCCAATCTCTATCACGATTGTAAGAGGTTTCAAATTTATATTTAAATTATTAAAGGATATATTTGGGTGTTTCCAGACATAATATACAACCCTGTATTGGTCTTACGGTTTTAAAATTATGTTACGGAAATAAACAGAGTAAAATGAATTTATGAATAAAGTGAACAAATTATATTACATCAATACAACACGACGTCCAGTCTTCGGAAATCACATGTTAAACCTAACTTTAATACCTTCGTAAATGTCTAAAATATATGTTCTTTAAGGAAACGACTTCTATTATTGGATTTGAGTCTAGGATCCCTATTGAGCCCAATCTTCACCCGAAATAATGAAACCCCTTACATACAGTAACTGTTTTTAAGCCGTTTCGACGCAATTTTATTCAAATATTTTTTCCAGCTAGTGGTTGTGATATCCCCTAGAATCACACCATAAATTACTCACTAGACATCATGATTATTGGTAATTTATGTTGCTTTTATTCGTATAGTTTAATATTCACGATATAACGTTATATATATATATATATATATATATATATATATATATATATATATATATATATATATATATTTATTTATTTAGGATAGTATAGAATGGATAGTATTTCACATAGAAAAACGCTGTTATTTAAAAAATGTACGTTCCAAATGTTATAATATTCATTAGCAGAAAAGAAATTTAGAAGTTAGAACTCTATTTGGAGTTTGTAACTCTCCAAGTCACATGAATTCTTCACTACCTCAGATAGATTTGTGGAAATGCATAACTCTTCAGAATCAACTTGTATGAACTTTGAACTGTAATAATTATACTGCTTGTTTTATACCTGACTTCTGAGATGTTGCCTTTGTAATACCGCAAATAAATAAAAAAATACCTCGAATGCTTCCAATTTAAGTTAGTTTTTTAATTGCTAACTAGGCACTCAAGATTGGAGAGCCACAGTACCTAGTCGAGAGACTCTTGTAAATTGGGGAGGTGTCTGAACAAAACACCCGCCAGGACGGAAAGCTTCACTTCCCTAAGGAGAACCTAAAAGTCGGGAGGAGTAGCTACGCGTATTCCGGTCCCCTATTTGTTTAATAGTGTTAGTGAACGCACCAGGAATTTTGTAAATTTTGCTAGTTTCATAATTAAGCTTAAAAAATTATTAAGTAGAACATTTTATATATAGGACCAATACATGTATTATTATAAGAATATAGGAATGTATTTAATACAAATTTAAAGGGAAATACGCATACTAGTAAACAAATGTATCCTAATACCCTATATAAGTTTACATTAGGTTGGATGTATCAATGCGAGGAAGTTATAGAAGCATTGTGAGGGTTCTCCACGTTTATGTAATTTCCGCTTGAATGGCGTTAATGATTTCCTCATTGTAATGAAATTTACTTGATTTTGAATAACAGTAAATGATGTTTAGCCTGTTATCTAAAGTAACAATTTCAGTTATACTTTTTTAACATGTGTCGTACACAATCAATAGAAGAAACGGTTTTATCTATTCCAGTAATATAGCAAAAGCACATAACTGACAAAAAATCGCAACCCCGATCTTAATTACAAAACTCTGAGCATCTTTAAAGTATAAGATGCAAAATAAAAATCTCTAATAATTTCTTACGTGTTTCCAAATAACACACCCACGTTTAAAAATGTGTGTAGACAGAAGTAAAGTTTTTACATTCACTAATAGGGTGGGCTGAAAAAAAAATTATTTTTTTTTCAAGTGCTATACCGCGGAAAACTTGCATATATACTTCATAAATAAAATGCAACTGGGAAAAAAATTATTTTTTCAATATCATGGTAGCGCAATGCAATTAAAATAGTTCGTTTTTTGAAAAAAACTTGGATTTTTATAATTTTTTCTCCGGTGTAAAAACTTTAAATAATCAATCGCTATAGTGAAAAAACTGTATAATTTGACTTAGAAAACAGAAATACACAATGAACCAGTTAAAAAAACAATGTTTACGGTAGCGCAAACAGCTTTAAATAACGGATAATTACGCTAAAAGGCGCAGTTTACAACACTGCCGTCCCGCGCGGAATGATTCGTTTTGTATGTGACTGTACCGTGTCCCCCACCACTCGTACCCAACCCACAATTCCTTGCGTTGTGTACGCTTGCTTCGCCATTTTGTGAGCTCGCGTCAGTGACTCGGCAGCTTTTGTCAGTGTCAAAGCTTCTTTTGTGTTACTTAGTTGAGTGTGTGTTGAGTGTCATGGCTTTGTCCAAGAAAATTACGCGTAGTGAGTTTTATTGTCCGATATTCGGTTACCCAAAGGAACTACCTGTAAGTAAACTGCCTTCCTATGAAGACGTTTTAAAGTGCTTCTTTCTTGAACATTACAATTTAGCTGTGGAAACCAACAACAAATTGTTGAACAACAACAGTTTTTTCTCAAATTTCTAATATTGTTGCACCGAAAGTTAAGCAATTATTTGATAAATCCTCAATACCAACAGTCTCCCTTTACAGAATTGTTCAAATGATCAATGCCTACAATAACAGTTACAGAGGTCTTATGAAGTCCTACAAACGAGATAAGGGAAAAAGACTCGTTCAAAAAAAAAGTTGAAGAATTCAAGCAAAAGTCTTTGCGACTGTTTGATATCTCCGCATGCAAATGCACAATAACATTAGATTGCAATTGCCGAAAGGCCGTTGACTTGTGTGAGTGTCCGGTATCGATTGTTTGTACATGTGAGAAGTCAAAAAAAGTACCAGTCATTGAACTTAAGTTTTTGTACCTTCAAAGAAAACATAGTTTAGGCAAAATTGGTAACGTAGATGTGAAGGAGTCAAAAAAAATTATTCAAAGACAAAAAAGAATAAAACACTGAGTACAGCAGATGTCAGTCCGAACGTTGACTCATTGTCACAGCCATCGTGCTCAAAAAACTATGGAACCTACACAAATAGAAGACTTTGACTCAACTGAAATAAATAGAAATGAGGATAGTAGCGATGAAGAGTTTCAACCTGTTGTAAAGACACCATGGCAGATGCGAGTTAAATTGACTAATACTGCGCTAACAAGTGATCGTTTTGGAGTTTCTGATAGAGCAACAGCTGCTATTGCTTCTAGCCTTTTGCAAGATTTTGGTATTATAACTGAAACTGAACATTCTAATGTTATTGATAAAAATAAAATCCGAAGGGGGAAAAAGGTTATCCGCACAGAACTGCAGGTGCAGAATCAGGCTGAGCTCAACACATTTCAAGGATTGTATTTTGATGGAAGGAAAGATGACACTATTGTGATTGAAAAGGTAAATTCAAAGCATTTTCGGAGAGTGATTAAGGAAGAACATTATTCTATCATTCAAGAACCTGGATCTGTATATGTTGGTCATGTGACACCTTGTTCTGGATCTGCTCAAAACATTGCCGACAGTATAATTTCTTATTTAAAAAAAAACTGGACTTTCCCTTGATGATTTAGACGTCATTGGATGTGACGGCACCGTTACAAATACAGGGTGGAAAGGGGGCGTAATTCGAACAATTGAAGAAAAAGTGAAAAGGCCAATGCAGTGGGCAGTTTGTCTCTTGCACTTCAACGAATTACCACTCCGACACTTGTTCCAGTTTTTGGATGGAGACACTACAGGGCCTACAACATTTAAAGGACCTATCGGAACAGAGCTCAATAACTGCGAAAAACTCCCCTTGGTGAAATTTGCTAGTGTGGAGTGTGAAATTCCAGATATTGACCGAAGCATATTGAGCAAGGACCAACAGTATTTACTGGACATAAGTTCTGCTGTACAATCAGGAATCTGTCCTATAGATTTATCTCACCGTGAACCTGGCCCACTCTCTCACGCAAGATGGCTAACAATGGCTAACAGGATTCTAAGATTGTATGTGAGTGTTGAATATCCATCAGACGAACATAAAATCGTAGTTCATTTTATTCTGAAGTCATACATGCCTGTTTGGTTCAATATCAAAAAAAGCAAGTACTTAACTGATGGACCAGAACACATATTTCAAACTGTAAAATCCTCAAGATTCCTGCCTGAAAATCTGCTTCAAGTAATTGACCCCCGTTATTGAAAGGAACGCTTACTTTGCCCACCCAGAAAACTTGATGTTGAGTATGATAGTAGATGAAAAGAACTCACATAAGAGAATTGGGTTTGAGACGAATCATAAAGGCCAGGACATCAGCACCCAAAAGAAAGTCAATTAGAGCTTTCCATCCACCCAAATTAAATTTTCAAGCCACAGAGTACAGTGAACTGATTGACTGGACTGCCACCACATTGTCACCACCACCATTACTAAGAAGAATCAGCAACGAAGAAATTCGTGCAAAAATCTTGACTGGGGACACCGCAGCTGAATGGAGATTCGACAAATTTCCTTGTCATACGCAAGCGGTTGAACGATGCATCAAACTTGTAACCATCGCTTCACAAAAAGTAGTTGGTTTTGAAGCAAGAGATGGGCTCATCCGAACTACACTACAGTCAAGAGCAGCTATGCCATGCTTTGAAAGCAAATCAGCCTTCAAACTTCCTAAACAAGAATGATTATGGACTTGTGATGAAATATATCCTACAAATCAAAATTCCTTTTTGAATTTTCAATAACAATTTTCATGAAAAATGTGTAATGCTATGATTAAGTTGATGCTAATAAACTATGTTAAGAGGAATTTGAATTATTAATTTGCAGTCCCCACACTTTAAACAACAAATAAATTAAAACAAAACTTTTTATTAAAAGGCATTGTGAGTAAACTGTCGCAGGACGGCAGTGTTGTAAACTGCGCCTTTTAGCGTAATTATCCGTTATTTAAAGCTGTTTGCGCTACCGTAAACATTGTTTTTTTAACTGGTTCATTGTGTATTTCTGTTTTCTAAGTCAAATTATACAGTTTTTTCACTATAGCGATTGATTATTTAAAGTTTTTACACCGGAGAAAAAATTATAAAAATCCAAGTTTTTTTCAAAAAACGAACTATTTTAATTGCATTGCGCTACCGTGATATTGAAAAAAATAATTTTTTTTCCCAGTTGCGTTTTATTTATGAAGTATATATGCAAGTTTTCCGCGGTATATAGCACTTGAAAAAAAAAATAATTTTTTTTTTCAGCCCACCCTATTCACTAACCGATTAAGTTGATACCTAATTTTTGTAATTAAATTATAAAAAAAGTAATTTTAAATGAAAATAGTTAGAAAATTAAAATATTCTCAGTTATGTATTTAAACCACTTCAGTCACAAAAATGCCTCCAAAACTATTCGAAACAACATAACCTATCATTTAAAATGTGATCACGAAGGTCCTCCATAGCGATTTATTATATTTTGACATACGAGTATAAGATAGCTAAACAACTGCTTATAGTGAAATTAAATATATAAAGGTGAAGATCTAACCGAATTAAACGTTCCTACAAATGTATCACTTCAATTAACTATTTCATTTCTTTTTTAAGGTGGAAGAAAGCTCTGGTGGCAATCTCAATAACTAATATAGTAATAAAGTAAAATTTTGAGATCTTATTTCTTTAAAAATTGTACTCGTCCGTCGTTTTCATAAATTATTGGGTTCAAACAACTAAACATAATTAAGTTACGAATTGTAATCTTACGCTATCTAGCATCCATAATTTCAACTTCGTGTAAATAATTACCCTGCTATGAAATGCCAGAGAAAAATCTTTCAGACTCCTATAAGGCAATAGTTCTCTTAGTAATTTTAAAGCTTGTTATTAAATATGTATAAAAGCGTGAAAAAAGATTTGAGCAAACATTAATAAAATGACACATTACCAGATGTTTTTTGTACAATTATGGAACAAAAGGATTAATGAGAACCAAAATCACAAGTTATTTCCGTAAAGAGAACAAAGAAGCGTCATTTTTCAATAGATTAATTTCATAAAACAAGAAATTAACTCATTACAAAATCTACAAATGTTTCAAATTCACTTCATTAGCAACGCGATTTCATTTCATATAAAATTCTGCTGATTTGTGCTGTTTTAGTGTCAATAAAAGTTTCAGCAGAATCTTAAATAATAAAAGTACCTCATTTATAAGTCCTGATCCTGGGACTGGTTATCGTAATCCTGGTAGAGATTCTCGGACCTGCTTGTTGAATATAAAATTGAAATATGAAAAAATCCTGGTCCATTTCAAATTTCTGGTTTTCACATTTTGTCTTTCATGATGCTTCACTGATAATGTGACGGTTAGTGATTTTCGTAAATAAAACTTTGGAATGTATTGGAAAATTGCAATAATTGTCCTTTGTAGTTTTCATGGATAATAAATATTGTAAATGCATACACTGTTTCGTATTTTCACCAGTTGCTTTCTATTTTTATTTTGATCTTCGCTTGATTACGTTATGACTACTACTAACATTAAACCAAGTAATGTTATTTAATTAATTATTCATACGTGCTAGAGGCAAGATTTTAGTGTTGCCCTTCTTTGATTTTGGCGTATGTGATAAAGCATTATTGTTGGGGACAATACTCGGGACAATTATTCGATACGTCAATGTAATTGCTAGCTATAGTATATGTGCAACAAAAAAAACCCATAGATTTTTTGTTTTCTCTTTGAAGTTTCTAATTCAAGAACCCTAAATCAAGTTGCATTTCCACTGAAATTTTTGTTCTTTAAGGAAAACAAGTTACTGTATTGATGAGCTATAACGCAACGATAAATTGTTTTACTGGCGTGATTACTAAGGTTAAATTTTATTTTATTTAATTTCAAAATAGTTTTGAACTGTAAATAATTATAAGACCCTGTGGAATACTAAATGTCTAACTATTTTCATAACCAACTAGCAATATTATCAAACCATTGTAGGACTGTCACACTAGCTTAGCCTTCCCTACTTACCTGTGCAACATTGATTGTCCTCGTGTACTTAAACTAATTATTACTTTATTAATATTAAGCAAGTCACGGCAATCACATATTATAAATTTGTTGAATACATAAATAAACTATGACTCCTATTTAGATATAGATGCGGTATTCATTTTTAACTATAACTATATCAGAGAAGTTTTAAAATACTCAAGTGGTCTATACGCGAATTTGTGTTTGAAAAGGTCTTCATGTCCTCACAGACGTAAAGGCTTTCACTATTACAATTTATTCTCTTTTTTTAAGTAACCACTTTCACTAATAAAAAGCTTAAATTTAAATTTCCAGTATTCAGTTATTCTTAACTTTTAGATATATGGCTGCTTTAAATATAATTCAAAATGTAATGGCATTTCCACATAGAGTCTTTTATGAAATAAATAAACATAAAATGAATAATTTCACAAATTATACATTCTACACAGATAATAACATGGTAGAACGCCTTTAGTTTTAAGAATACTTTTAAGAAGAAGTTTAAACAAAAAATATATTTCTTCTAGTGTTCCAACACAAAATCAACCCTGATGTATGTTTTATCTTTACAAAAATGTTACTAAATCATGAGACATACATATGCCAAATTTTTACTTTCTGGAAATCGGGAATTTGGAGAATTAGTGATGAGTGTGGGAGTAAATGAGGCCTTTTTTATATATCAATAATTATTTTTAATTATTGAAATTTAATTTTTCGTCCTAAAATATTATTTCAAGTTACCGATTTCAATCTCTGGCGAATATTTCCAGAGTGGACACGCATATTGATTTTGATGTTTATTATAATATTTTAAGGAAATAACTTATAAAAATGAGTTTATTAAGTTCGTTAAAGTAATTAAAGCTTTATGTCTTGCATTATTAATTTGTTCAATGCGTCCTCTAACCACTCCCTTTAGGCTGCTCTGTCGGAGGTTGAACATTCTTTATGAATTAAAATTAATTTACTATAATGAGAATTAAAATATGTGTGTCTGAAACAGAGTTAAAATTTTAATAGTAATACTAATTTACCCATTCTCTTAAAAATAAAAGTAATATACAAGTTGTTTACTAAAGATGCGCCAATATTATGGTATTTTGTTCTAGACATGAAAATGAGCAAAAACTTCATATGGAGGTATGTCCTAAAACTTTTAATTTTCCGTCTATATGTCTGTATGTGATTTTTACCAAAAAATATATCTTTAATATCAGTAAAGATAAAGTTATGACACTTTGCAATTGTGTTGACCTTTTGTATGCCCATTTGAGAAAAAATTAACAAACTATCTTTGCCCGTTTAAAAATGGTAGACATAAATTTTGATGTTACATTCCGCAAACTCAATACCCTGAGTAGTGAGTAGTAAACACCCTGTATAATTGAGATGTGGACTACTTGTAACTACTCGCATATTATGTCACCTTTAGAACGAAAATATAATAAAACCGAACGAAAAATATAGATAAAACAGTACCAATATTATTTTTATTAATAATAATAGCCTACGTACAATTCGTTTGTGAAAATTTTAATGGGTATGTTCCATCGTGTCCCATACGTGTTGCTTCATTAAATGAGAAACTCCACGATGGAGCAATAACTTAAGGGTTGAAAATAATACTGAACTTACACACTTACACTTACACAATGTAAGACTTTTAAAAGATTCTTCAAACATCTTTGATATTAACGTGGTTTCATTGAATAAGGTTTATTCAACAAACCTTACTAACAAATTAAAAACCATCGCAGCGGAATTTTATAAACGAAGATCGCAGGAATGTAAACCGGGCACTCGCTGTAATTTACTCTTTTTTGGGTCAAATGCTAAGTAAGCGTTTCAATTTTGTTTGAAACGCTCTTCGCTACCTTTCTTTATCCGCCTCATAACCTTAGGTTTTTCGGCTTCTACGTTATATTTTACAAAATTTATTCATTAAAATTGATTTAATAAAATTTAATTTTAAATTGTATTTTGTATTTTAATTTTCTATAACTAAAAGTACCTAGTAATAGTTACAATCTAGTCATGTAGTTGTTTAAACGGTAACTCAAAAATCGGTTGGATAAAATATGGAATTCAAGAATGTCTATAACACTCAAAGACACTACAAATGTGACATATAAGGTTTATGTTTAATTTTAGAGAAACCACCAAAACGCCCAAAGTCTGCCAATACTACAAAGAATTCTTCTACACAATATGTCCAGTAACTTTAAAATCGTGGCTCAGGCAACCACGCACAAAGTTAAAACTGGGCTTAAATTCAGATAAATAAACTACGGTATACTGTTAACTACCTGCAAAGCCCCATTTTCGAATGTAACTAATCACCTAATTCCTCTTATCCCCGATTTGCTAACTCCCACTTCCGAGAAGAAGTGAAGGCGAGATGTAATGCTACGTTATTCATTGTGCTAATACCTAGATTAAGGTTTTATATCTGAGTGGAATTGAGCTTAAATTGTGAAATATTTGTTATTGAATATCCTCGGGAATAAAAAAGTACTTCATATAATTATTAAGTATTACAAATAAACACCAATTTTTAAGTACCTGTGATCAAAGTAAGTGTTCAAGATGTTCCCCTCCCATCGTCTGGCAATGTCCTAGGCGGTTGTAAAAGCCAAACACTGCATTTTGAAGGTAGTCACGAGGAATATCTTGAGCTTCTTGGACTATGAGATTTCTTAGGTGCGCCAAATCTCGAGGCTTAGTACAATAAACTTTATCTTTGAGGTATCCCCAAAGAAAAAAATCCAGCGGAGATAAATCAGGAGAACGAGCAGGCCACTCTACTGCACCATGTCTTCCAATCCATCTGCGAAGGAATATTGTATCCAAGTATTCTCTAACAAGGAGAGCAAAGTGTGGTGGCGCGCCATCTTGTTGGAAATAAATTCTTTGAAATTGTCGACTAAGAGCAGCTTGTAGTGCAGGGATTATCTCATTTTGGAGCATTGCTAGATACGAGTCACCATTTAAATTACCATTGATAAATTATGGGCCCATAATTTGATTTCCTGTAATACCTGCCCAAACGTTAAGTTTCTGTGGATGCTGTGTATGACTCTATCTGCCACTTTCACATTCTAACAGTAGTTGTGTTATTGGTAATAATTATTGATTCCTGGCTTCGATTACTACATTGTCAGATGATGGGAGGGGAACATTTTCAACACTTACTTTGATCACAGGTACTTAAAAATTGGTGTTTACTTGTAATACTTAATAATTTACATTGTTCAATTGTTTTAAAATTCAAATAGCTATAACTACTGAATGAATCAACCTTTTGAAGTTCGGTTTGCGGCATTGTACTCTGCTAAGTAAGACCTTTAATTTGATACCAAACTTGACCTATGCTGCTATTTAAGAATTTTGTCTGACTCCTTGTGGACCGTCCCCCAAAGGGATTATCCGGTCGGTAATTGGGCAGATGTCTGCGTTACAATCACCAGTAAGCACATGTGAACTTTGGTATTTCTTTATATTGTGGTTCAAAAATTAAAAAAGAGGTTTCAGACTTAATTGACACCCTGTATACAATATATTCAGAAATTTAAATATTAGCTTCTTCAACCGTGGATTCTGGATAAGCGTTACTGAATCATGTAGTAGACTGACACAATTTATTTGTTGCCTGCCAAGGTGGCGTAAAACATTATTTTCTGTATGGTGTATATATGTATATATATGAGTTCTATGAGGGTCTTGTTCAACCGTAGATTCTGGATAAGCGTTACTGAATCATTTAGTAGACTGACACAATTTATTTGTTGCCTGCCAGGGTGGTGTAAACATTATTTTCTGTATGGTGTATATATGTCTATCTGACCACAAATAAAATCACTATATTCGTGAAGTTTTGCAAGCAACACTAGCGAAGCTTGTTTAAATGAGTGACGGTGTGACACATCACTGCCTCTTTTATTGAATAGTATAAAACATTATTAATAATAAATTTGGATAAATATTCATTACAATAAACTGCTTATTACTTTCGGAACCTCTACTTAACTCTCTTCCGAGAATTTAAATGTCTAAACCACATTCTAAGTAGTGAACTGTACAATGGATTCAAACTATGAGACTTATCTTGAATGTTACATTACAAAACCCACACGTTACAACAATGCAGCTATTGTTCTCCAAGCTTTGTCTAAGCTGGAGAACACTTTACGGTTTCTCCAGTCACAGGAGAGTTATAGTCACAACAATTACTTATTGTATGTAGTAGTTTTTATTTCAAGAACGTAGTCTTTTTGCTCTTCTGGAAAGAACATAAGTTTATTTTTTAATAAATCTTTAAAGTTTAATTTTATTGTAATATTCTTTTGAAAGATATAATGATTTTGAAACTTGAGAGGAACGGCAGATCTAAAAATAAGATTATTTCGTACCAAGCTAGTACATTAATTAAGAAATTGTTGGTTTAATTTAAGAAAAATTTATCTTATGGAATTTCAATAATATATTTATGTAAATATTAAATTTATATTTATTAAGACTTTAAGAATTTTATCAATATAAAATGCATCAAAACTTGTCCCATTTGACTGGAGAAATACCGACATTGTGCTTTTTACTACTTAAAGAACGATAGCCTCACTTTATTATTACTATTATTTTACTTTTTTGTTTTATAATAACCAATTTTATCCGAAATTCGCTTTTGGAAAATTATTTACTTCCAAATCATTTGAAATTCTACTAAAAAGTAAAGAACACAATTATTACTGAGTTCACAGGGAAGAAATAAATAGCGACAAGACCAGTAGGATCACTAGGCATGCATCCATTAGTGAAAAATGTAGTTGCAATGTACATGCTTAGTCTTGATTAAACCTATGTAGCAATGTTGGATTTATGAGAGAAGGATTCTTCTAGTTTCATGGATCCAAACTCGGAAACATTTCTGAAAATGCAACTGGCAACCAAGGAATGCAAAATAAGTCATCAAGATTGTTCCTCATTATATATATATATATATATATATATATATATATATATATATATATATATATATATATAAGCATTTGAAATATCCAATTTAATGCTAACCATAAACCTTGGTCAGTAAAGTGTCGGTAAAGGTTCCGTTTCAATAAGGATAATAACTTTCAGTTTTTTATGTTTTGTGTATGAACATTTAAAGTGGTTTAGTTTAATAATTTTGATAATACTATAATCTAACAAATTATACATGGTATATACTTATGTGGCACAAATGATTGTATGGCACCATTATAATAATATACAACATTAATTTTAATCTAAAAAACTGAATTCAAAGTAGCACACATAATAGTATTTCAAAACAGAGAAAAACTAAAAGTGGTTTTAGTAACAATATCATTATATAGTTTCATAGATCATACTGATATAATTAGGCAGTTGCATTAGATATGTTCAAACGTGTTAAGAGCTGTAACTGCATTGACAACTAACCCTACAATCCTGTCAAAGTTTGTACTGACCAGTCAAATAAATAGCTTGTTGTTACTAAAGTTCACTTACACACAAACATTCAACTCTCTATAAACGTTAAACCGCAGGAAGGCAGGTCGAACCTGCCTTATTAAAATTTGGATATATAAACCCTTTAGGGCAACCACAAACCAAGGACTGGTGATAGAAGTAGTTGAATAAAATAAACACACAGCACCCAACCACAGCAAGTCAAGCTGAACCTGCCTTATTAACGGTGTGTGAAATATATATCTTTCAGTCCAACCACAAACCGAGGAATAGTAAGAAAATTTCCTTTATTTTAAACAAATCTCTATATCTCGGTTAGCCAGACGTATCAAATACGACTCTGTTTGTATGTCTGTGAAGAATGAATTGGTGTATATAACTTGATATTTGGCATCCAACATCAGCTTTCTACACGACCCATGGTATATCGTACCTTGTTATAGACTATTGAAGGGACTGTGTACGCAGCGCCGAGAGTAGTACGAGTAATAGTTTAGTCTAATTTGGGAATAACATACGTTCCATATCTATACAAATTTATCAACACATGGTACTCGAATTGAGAAGGTGCTGAATAGAAGGGGTCATATTCATGCTCAAAAACCCAACGAGTTCATTAAAACATAAAGTAATTGATAAATGGAATCTTAAAATAACAATATATATATATATATATATATATATATATATATATATATTACATAAAATAATAATTTTAAAACGTTTTCTTATTTTATTGGTAGTTTTTAGGAGGATTTAGAGGAAGCCATTTGACAAGACGATGGAAAATGTTTATAATATTTAAGGAATAAATTTAATAATTATTTTATTCTAAATTTTTTAGAGTATTTTCAAGCTAATGTGTCAAAATTATAATTAATTCTCTTTATTAATTACATAACTGTTATGTAACTTGAATGCTCAACACCCTTTTCAATCGTAATTTCATTAACATAAAAATCGATGTGACTTTAATTCAGTTTTCATTTTTAACCGTAAAGTATTATTACATATCCTTCTAAAAACAAAGTAATGTATTTCTAGCGATTTATCACCGTGTAAGATTAATATCGTATCACCTTTGTCACGAATATTAACTTGTAATATAATTTTTAATTTTAAATTTACCCTACAAATCAAGGTTATCTGTTATATTGTACATTTCAGACATTTTGAAATATAATATCTAGCAGTCTATGTAGAAATAGCATTTACATGTATATGTCTTATCTGGGATATGTATGTGAGATGTCACATTATCATATCATCTGGTATTGCAGCAACTCTTTAATGTATTCGTATCACAGAATAACATATCTTGTACTGTATCGAGTATTTCCAATGCACCAGCCACATAATTGTAATACTGGTATTATGAATTGAATATAAATAATTTAATTTAAGCCGAGTTTAAGCACAATACGGTCAGATTTCAATGACTAGTTGTGTAATGTGAGGTTTACGGGAAAAATAATAAAAAGTTATTATCTAAACGATGTTTACACGTATTTCAATGGATGATTTGCAAATGCTATTTTTCAGCGCCAAATGAAAAATGACATCAATGACAATATGAGTTTTCAGCCCCTAATAAATAATTTCATGATTTAAATTACAAAATTATTATAGAATAAATGTACTTTTATTTCAATATAGTTAACAAAAGATGAATTGAAAAGCTTAAATTGCTTCGTGCAATTAGCATGAGTTTTTTTTAGTAAATTTGTAATTTACTTAAAATTAACCAGTACTTTCAAAGGGATATAATATAAATATTCACTGCAGTCACAAATAACTCGAAACGTACTTGAAACAACAGAACCTTTCGTTATTTAAATAATGTTCTCCAAGATTCTCCGCAACGATTCATTATATTTTGGCATGAATCAGCAGTAAATTATTATCATACTGAAAATTAAATATTTAAAAGTGACAATGTATTCTCCTAAGGTGTTTCTGAAATTTTTTAACTTAAATTCTCCATTTTTTTATTTTGTAGAGTGGAAGGGAGTTCTGTTGGTATTCACTGTAACGGAATACATTAAAAATACTTAGGCAATATTTGTACTCAAATCTGTCAATACAGTTAAAAGTAATTTAGTAAGGAATTTCGATACTAAGTCAGCTAGTCACTAATCTTAACTTGCTTTAAATATTTACCCTACTATAAAATGCCAGAAAGATATCTCCTAGTCATATTTAAGAAAATAATTCACTTGGTAATCTTAACACGTTTAATCGAATATGTATGAAAGGATCTTAAACATTTGGATATTGTATATAAAATAATTGTAAACCGACTCTTTCTGTACACCTAGGTGAAAAAATTTAAACCATAAATTACAAGTAATTTCTGTTTTCCTACGAAAAAGACGAAATTTATTTGTTGATCGTGATAATCATAACTAAACAAGAAAATAAACTTATTAAAAAATTCCTTAAAGATTAAAATCATGTTAATTGTAAACGCGTTATAATTAAAAAGGGAACTTTGTAATGCTTTATGCTGTGATTATAAATGGCTAAAACTAGGTTGAAAACTGCTTAGGGTAATAAATAGTTAGAGAAAAAACTTTGACTCGTTAACAATTAAAGTAACTCAACTGTAAGTCCTTGTCTCCATCCTGATATTTGCAACAGTACTCCTAGTCCTGTGTGTTAAACACATTTGAACATTATAATAAACTAAGAAAATCGTACTGGTACTTATTAAGTTTTACCCGTTGCACTTGTTCTTTGTCGACCTTATCCAACCTACCAGCGTGTGATTTTAACGCCTTTGTTAATGAAAACTTGAATTTATCGAAAAACATTACAATATCTTACTTTTATTGTTTCCATGGAAATTTAAAAAAAAAACATTGATATATTCACAGATATGTATACTTTACCTGTTAGAATACCAACGCACTAATAGTCTCTTTAAATAGTCTCCTGTAATATACAAGTAAACCAATTTAGGAAATGTCTTAAAAATGTTGTAAATTAAAGCTTATGGAATGGTAAGAAAAGTGTTATAAAATGAAAAAAAACTCGTTTTTCGAAAATTAAGTAAGCATCAGTAAGGCTTCGGCTGTATTCTACCAAAGGCAAAAGTCTCCTAATAGTTTTTTTGCTCTATAAGATGGAATAATATCCTTTACCTAAAAAATGACACTAATTATTTTTTATTTTCAGTGCTCTTAGAGCTTTCTACTTATCTGAGTTTGAGCTTTTTTGGTTTACTGCAAGCTAGTTGTTTTGATCTTTTCCAAGCCATAAGCCTCGTTGCTTATATTTTACTTTACTCTTGAATTGATCGTTAAAAGTACAAATTACCATATTCAATATCTTAATGTACATAAAATAATGAAGGCTGTTTTCTGAATAACATACCAAAGATAATAATTGACTGACTTTTTTATTGATGGAGGAAAAAATTAATAATTTTGCTACAGATTTCCAGCTGAACGAATAGCTATCCCATTAATGAAATAAAGACAGTTGAATTCTTATTGTATGAAAATAAAAAAACATCTTGCTTCACAGTGATGCAATGCGTAGTGATCTATTTTGTAAGGTCGTCGGAAATAATGATTTCCGAATATTTAATTGTTTAAAAATATAGGTTAATATCTTATGATACAAAGCGACACAGTCAAGTTCTCCAAGGAACAATTCTCTTTCGCATTTCTAACTGGACAAACCAATCATAAATTATCATCCGAGAGATAAAGATAGATATGTACAATGCCAATGACAACGTTCTGCTGCTAAGATTACCAGTGCACCAGCAACAGCAGGAAGTCAATTCTTTCCAGTGATCCATAGTTTTCATCATATATATTGTATTTTAAATATGAGACTTGAAAAAAATATAATTAGAATTTTTTATTTTAAGAAAGAAATGTACACATTTTGAAATATTTTTTCATCAAGAAACTATTACAATATTAGTTCAACTCAATACTCGGAGGTGACTCTGACAGCTGTCGGTGGTTCAAGAGTTAAAGTGATACTGAATATAAAACATACACTTAACATTTCGTAAAACAGAAAAAAGTTGAGTTATTTCATAGTACAAATTACAAGGACGTGGATACTAGTAAATAAAGCTTAGTCTTTATGCCAAGGCAAAAATTATAAACAAAAACTGCTTCACCAGAAGTGTTCAGTATGTGAAACTGCAATACTGTCTTCAATTGTCTATAAAATGAAGTTTAGACCCCAATTGATATTATCAATAATCATACAATGCGTTAATAATATTATTTGCAAGAAGTTCTCGAATTTTACGCAGGATTACTACTTAAGAACAGCTCGCAGAAATCCGGTGAAAAAGTAATGGTTGCCTGTAAAGTACGGGAGAAGATTTTACGTGACAACGTCTTTTTCTCGGTAGAATATTTATTGATATGAATATTATTAAATTGCACAATAGGAACAAGGAATTGAATGAAAATAAGAATTGCACAAATTTTTAACTATAGAAATATATTTTGTTTACTAAAACATTGTACATAATTTGAAATTAATTAAAATTTGTTATTGTAAATGGTAAAGTTGAATAAAACATTTACTAAAAATTGGAATTTGAAATTCTTGCTAAACACAGTTAAATTCTAACTCCGCGCGTGGTGATTGGTCGGTTTAGTTAGTTTGTTTGGTCGCACTGTTATGACAGGTTAGAGGTTATAATTTGTTATTTTAAATGTTTGACTAGCAATATGCGCTGTTTCTTCTCAATCGACTGAATTACGATTGATTGCAGAGTGATTTAAACTAATAATTTACTTAACACTGTCAACATTTGTCAATAGTAATGACATAACCTATAAACTCAGTTTCTCAACTTTTGTGTCAATCTAACAAATCATCAATCAATCATAGTTTACGATAATGAAATATCAGTGTACAATTATTTACCTTTATTGTTGTAGTTGTTGTAAATGACGAATCTAAGCACTCCACGTTTTTCAAGAATAAACATAGTTATCTGCTTTATCCCGTGCGGCGGACCCACAGTTATCTGCTTTATCCCGTGCGGATCCCGTGCGGCGGACCCACTGGACGGGCATCGTAACGTTACCGGGCGTTACACTTTTTCATGAGTGACTCCGAGCCGCAACCTAATTTAAGACGTTGTCACGTCAAAAAGTGTTCTGTGTGATAATCGTTTTATCGGAATACCCAGTGCCATAGGTTGTGTATTGTTACAATAATCTTATTTAACAGATAAAACAGTATAACCTGTACATTTTAAACGTAGAATTAATTTTACAATTTTAAATATGTACGTGTTTGATAATTACTATTAGGAACTATCGAAATTAGTATTACGATATTACTATATATGATATAATTTATAAAATAAAAAAAAAAAACAAAATAGATGTTGTCAAGTGTAAATGCACAACCGAATTATTTTGAGTCTCCTAACGAATAGGAGTTTAATCCAATAGTAAAACTTTAATCCAATAATCTATGAAAAATGTACATTGTCTTCTAACTTTACTGAACCTCATGTTCAAGATATCCTGATGAGGGTTGGTTCAACTCTGCACACAGTTTCTCCAATATATGCAGGTTTCGCCTTTGCACAGTCAAACAAGTAAGTTACCTTATGCGCCAATATAATCAGTACTGACTTTTTAATGCATCGCATGCAAGTAAAAAACATTTTCAGGTGATCACGTGATTGAGGCATTAAAGGTTTATAATTTAAGCTTATTTTAAAAGACTAGAACTAATTTAGTTATCTGATTCTGTTGGTGAAGGTCGCTGCTTCCCTCGTGGCGTCGGTCGCTGCCCTGGGGTGATTTACGCCATTGCTTGAAAAAATACCATTGGTATGTTATTCGAAAACGAAAAAAATGGACGGAATGCGTGAAATTAAAATTAATGCTGGTTAGGAATGGTGTTGAGAATCCGAGGCGAACGGCTCGCGCTACCAATATTAGCAACCTCGTGTCGTTGCGACCGGAAGAGGGCACCTTCCAGAGGAATAATAACCGTGGATCCGCCACTAGATTCCTCCTATCCAAAAGCTAACCAGCTTTTATGACTAAAGATAACTAATAATTTGGATATGGTTCCAAAAGCTTCCCTAACAATTATGCCAAGTCCCAGGCCACGTACACTCACTTCTACCCGTCAACTCTACCCGATCGCTGCACAACGACTCCCCACAACCTCCGGTCTCTCTGCCTGCTAACCTAGCAGGAATCATCCTACCAGAACCTGTCCAGAAGAAGTCCGGATGGTAGGAGACTCCTATAGTTCAAGCTAAGAGCTAGAGGTCGGCGCAGCTGGCTATCGCTGGCTATCGCGTTCGCGGCTACTGAAAGATAACGCGCGCCAAATTCAAATCTATAGCGGCACTCGCCGCATCAGTTATTGAGTTTTATTAATTTAACATGAATTAGTAAGGCAATACTAATTTACCCAGCTATTACACTCTATTTTTTACTAATTTTCAATATTTTGCCTTCTAAAATGCTATCGATATTACTTTAAACAATAAGTGAGGAAATAGTTCTCACAAACAGCTGTACATTCTTTATAAAGTATGTAAAAGAATGTCAAAGATAATATTGATTGTTCTATGATGAATATTATTGCTCACCTTGCGACCTCGTGGCGTCGCGACCGGAAGGGGGGACCTTCCCGAGGAATAATCCGTGGATCCGCCACTAGATTCCGTCTATTCCAAAACCTAACCAGCTTTGATGATTAAATAAATACTAATAATTTGGGTATAGTTCCGAAAGGTTCCCTAACAAAATACTACTAAAATCTAGACCACCCACGCTAACTTCTCCCGGTCCACCCTGCTCGAAAGCTGCACAACGACTCTTGTGTGTACAACCTCCGGTCACAGCCTGAAAACCTAGCAGGAACCATCCTACCAGAACCTGTCCGGAAGAATTCCGGATGGTAGGAGGCTCCTATTGTTTGAGCTAAAGGCTAGAGGTCGGCGCAGCTGGCTATAGCGTTCGCGGCAACAGACGGATAACGCGCGCCAAATTCAAAACTGTAGCGGCATTCGCCGCATCCTCCCCTCCTTCTCCGAGGAGTTCGAAGGCTTAGCCATTAAGAGTGGTAGAAAGGGTGAGAGGAAAGTTATTTGGAAGTGAACCAGTTAAAGTTAAGTTGAGCCAACAATCTTAAACTAGAACGCAGAGTTTACTAAAATATTCAAATAACACTACCATGCAGAAAGGCGGTGCAGAAACCGCGCCCATTCTCGCTGAACAGCTCCAGTCCTCAACCACAGACAACTTCAACCCATAAGTGGAAAGCAACTAAGATCTATCTATCACCAACATGTCACATACCTGCTAAATACTTCTAACTCTTCCTAGGTTAAGGTTGGGCTTCTTTAAAAAGTTTAATTAAATTATAGAAGATAGTCTAGGTAAAAGGAATCAGTATTCAGGAAACCGTGTTTGACTGAGAATCACGACCTTCATTCAGCCCCATCATCAGACTCAGATTTCCCTCCAAAAATAGGCCAAGTAGGAAAGGAGAAGTTAAGGAAATTTTATTCTTGTGTAACTCATAGAATATTTCTTCCATCGTAGCTGGCCATAATCCTAGTCCTGTTCCCCTTACTTCCCTCCCCCCCTCCCGCAGCGGGAGACAAGCCTGCTACCAACAAGCCAATCTACCGGACGCAGAATGAGAGGGAGTGAAAGGTCCCCATGACCTCTCTGGAAGAACATATACAATTCATTGTTTTGTTCATATCCTTTCAATATTTGAAATACAGGAAAGGTGGTAAAAAGATGAAATGGCCATTGGAGAAATAAATCCAAATCTAAATGATGAGGTCTCCCAGTGACTACAGTCATAAGAGGCAAGGAAAGAGGAGAAATTGGTCTGCTAACAAGTTCTTTAAACTTATCTACCCTATTAGTTTTTCAAGATTGTTTGGTGACATATGGCGAGTAGTATTCCCTAAATGGAGTGTTCAGATCGAGAAGGATGGGCCAACAAACAATAACTCAAGAGAAAAAAAAACTCCTGTTGGCTCAGAGTTAGTAGGCCAGGAAATGATTGGTAATAACCATTAATATGTGGATAGGATAACCACTCTGTATAACTAACACATACAAATAAATATACATATAACTGACCATTATAAGGTCGTAACACGCATGCTCGAAAATACAAAGTAATATCTATCACGAAAAACCATTCACGAACACTAAATTACACAGAGATAAACATTTATAGCAATAAATAAGGTTTGACTAACTGGCGTGAGTGCTTCGCTATAGCTTTAGCCTAGTTGTATATAGGAGAAAACTTTGTTGAACAGTCGACTATAAGGGAAAAGCTAAATAATGTCGGTTCTAAAGCATTTATCGATACAAATTATTCTCTATCCCTAAATGCCTTAAGTTATAAACTTAACAAAAAAAAAATAATTAATTAATAGGATAGAGATAGTTAAAGATGTGTTAATGAAGTGTGTTTGGGGTTGCGCATAGGAGGCAATGAGACTGTCGCTGATCCCAATATTGATTACAGAAAAAATATATAAATAAATGCTAAATCAAGGAAGCTGTAAATACTTCAAACAAAAAAAATTTAAACGGCAGATCTCATAACCACCCATCCCCGTGTAAGTGTATAGTAGACAGTTTGGACCAAACATCAGAATTGCCAAACCCAACACCAGGTAGCAAGAGGAGAGCACGCGCAGGTGAACTCCTTAGCCAAATCCACCTCAGTGTCAGGCACAGCCACCAATGCAGGGTCCCAATGAAGAGTAGAAAAAGAAAAGGAAATGTTATTTGTAAGGTGTAAAATGAAAGAAGAATGAAAATAAACTCAAATTAAACCTAATATCACAATGGCTTTTTCGGAATAGAGGAAATATCTAGTGGCAGATCATTGTCGTGGAGTTGGGAGAATGCACTTTTTAATATGGGATACATGTGCTGACCTAACAAATTTCTTGGTTTTTGGGTCACGCAAGGCAACTGTTACAGGGGAGGTAAAGGTCTCAATTTCCAAAGGTTTAGACCACATAGGCTGCAACTTGGCTGAGATGTGTTTGGGTGCATTACTCAGGTTAAATAGTCGATACATTACTGTATCACCCACTCTAAAGGGAACTTGTGCTCGACCTTTATTATACTGTTTGGATACTTTATCCTTAGCACGGATCAGATTGTCTAGAGCTTTACTCCATCTCTGTTCCATGTTTTCTTGGTTCAGAATTAGGTTCTAGAAGTTGGTCAAGATTCCATTTATTTTCCAAAGGAGTGCGGATAGTGTATCCCAAAAATATTTCAGAGGGTGAAGTGCCAGTGCTCTCGTGTTTAGAAGAATTAAAGGCGGTTTGAAAAATAATGTAGGTTTTTATCCCACTGAGTATTGTCTTTGTGGTGGAAAATTCGCAAGGCAACTCCGATGTTTTTGTTCACACGTTCAGCGTGCGAACTTTTCGGGTAATAAGGAGAAGTCCTAATGTGTTTAATCCCGAGCTCATCGCACATGTTTTTGAACTGATGAGATTTGAAACAACTGCCAGAATCAGAGACAATAGACTGGGGAAACCCAAAGTAGGAAAATAGGCCTCGTTTAAGGGCATTTACTGTAGTTAGAGCTGTTGAATTCTTAGTAGGGATCATGACTGAATATTTGCTAAATGCGTCTACAATGGTTAGTAGCCACTGGTGACCACGTTTAGTTTTAGGGAGAGGACCAACATAGTCGATCATGATCTTTTCAAAAGGTCTTTGTGCTAAATCAGACGATAGATAACCATATTTTGTGTTTGGGGCTTGCTTACAGCGCTGGCACTGCAAGCATGATTTAACCATGTTAGTTATTGTTGTAGTAAGATCAGAACTGTAAAATATTCTTTTTAACCGATTTAGTGTTTTGGAGATTCCCAAATGTGCTCCAACTGGGGACGTGTGATACATGGCAAATAGCATGTGGTGTAGTTTTTTTGGGAACAACAACACGCGGTCTGCTCTGGGAAGGGGTTTTATAGACTAAGACATTATCAATTATTTCATAGTTTGGAGGGTGTTGTCCAGACTTACTTGACTTAATTATATTTTTTAATTCTGGGTCTAGGGCTTGATGTTCTCTTATATCTTGGAAGGCTTCTGGAAGAGAGAAAAGAACTAAACATTTTGAGGTAGGATTCTTGGGTTTGTTTGTTGAAAGTGTTGAACTTGTGTCATGTTGTTGGGGAGTTGTGGGGTCTTCCTCGTACAAACGAGAGAGGCAGTCTGCAACAACGTTCTCTTTGCCCTTAATGTGACTGACTTGAAATTTAAATGTGTTTATTAAGGCAATCCATCGTGCTATTTTTCCAATTTGCCTGGGGTGGTTCAGCAACCAGGAAAGAGCACTATTATCCACAAAAAGAGAAAATTCTCTATGCTCTAAGTAAGTTCTGAACTTTTCCAAAGCAAACACAACAGCGAGAGCCTCCAGTTCAAAGGTTGAGTAGTTCTTTTCATGGAGGTTCAGGGCACGACTGGCGTAAGCAACAGGTGCTAGGCTGCCATCCAAAGTTTCCTGGGACAAGACCGCACCCACAGCCGTGCCATAGGCATCGGTCTGCAACGTGAAGGGTTTTTCGAAGTCGGGTAGCCTCAAAACAGGTGAAGATACTAAAATTGCTTTAAGTGTTTTGAATGCCTCGTCCTGAGAAGGTCCCCATAAGTATGGAACGCCCTTCCTTTTTAAAGAATTTAAAGGTTCCGAAATCTGAGAAAAGCTTTTAATGAATCTCGAGTAATATGAGCACATTCCCAGAAACCTAGACAGTTGTTTTAAATTCTTTGGTGTTGGGTAGGAGTCGATAGGTTTACTTCTGTCAGGATTTAGACTTATTTTTACCATTATGAAATATGTAACCCAGGAATTCGATTCTAGGAGATGCCACAACCATTTTTTCAGGACTAACCGTCAGACCAGCATCTCTAAGCCTGTCTAAAACTATTTTAAGATGCTGTACATGCTCGTTGAAACTGTTACTGAAGACAACTAGGTCATCAAAATAAACAAAAAGGAATTTGAATTTTATATCTCCAAAGACTTTGTCTTGCCAAAACCATGCCACCGGAAGCTAAGCCGAAGGGCAGATAGTTATACTCGTAACAACCTGTGCTTGTGACAAAAGCCGTATATTTTTTGGAATTCTCATCAAGAGGAATTTGATTATAAGCACTTACAAGGTCCAGGTGGGAAAAATGAGAAGCCTTCCCTAAATACTGGAATGCTGACTCCACCGTTGGCATGGGAGTGTTCTCCAGCTCAACCATCTTATTTATGAGACGGTAGTCTACCACCATGCGACTTTTACCATTCTTTTTCGGGACTAAAAACGCCGGACTTGAATATGGAGGGTCACTAGGACGAATAATACCCTTACTCAACAGGTCTTTAATATGGCTGTTTAGCTCTTTCAGTTTGGGAGGAGCATAATGAAAAGGTTTTGAGCGGACAAACTTATTAGTTGTTATACGGATGGTATAAGATATTAAGTTGGTTTTGCCAAGGCATGGTGTTATGGTATCCGGGCACTGCTGCAATAGGTTTTATAAAATGTGTTTTTGTTTTGTGTTCAAGTTTTCTCCTAATGTTGGTGCTGTATGAGTTGGTTCTATGTTGGGTTGAGCTGAGTGATCCTGGAATTGATTAATAATTAAGGTTGTGTCAAAGGAAAAAGTTATTTTACGCTGAGCCGCATTGATCACCATTTTACTGTGATCTACAAAGTCCAAACCCAAAACAACTGCCACCGGTAGGCTATCTGATACAAAGAAAGGAAAAGTCCAGGAAAGGTGTAAAATTTTAAAATGCAATTTAATCTGTTTTTGGAAATTCATGTAAGTACCATTCGCTGTCATGGCTTGAGTTCTGGTGTTAAGTGAGTTGACGTAAAACCCTTTACCTTTCTGTAGTCCTTAAAGACTGACCCAGATATTATTGAGTATGTGGAGCCTGTATCAATTAGTGCTTCAAGTTTGATTTCCTTTATGGATAGCCAGATAGTAAGGAGATCTACTTTGGGTAAAGAAGGTGCCAAAGAGCGGACAGGGCGATTCACCTTCGGTTTAGGGGAGACAATTTCCCTGTCTAAAAATGCCTCCCTGGGAAGTTTAAATGTTTCGGCCTGGAATTGGACTGACCAGAATAATTAGCTTGCCTATTCTGTTGACCGTTTTGGTAGTTACGCTGACTTGTGTTGTTTTTTGGTGTACTATGTTGGCCTGAATGGTTATTCCCTGATTCCAAGTGTGAATGACCGCCATTACGACTATTTTGAGGTTTATATTGATTAAAGTTACGTGACCAGTGATTTTGGTAGTGGTGTTGACCGTTTAGTATGGTTAGAGTGGCCACTGCTTCGGTTGTAAAACAATCTGTTGTTTTGTTTGAAAACTTTGATTATATGGTATGGAACTATGAAGGGATGTAGGTGGGGGTACGTTGGTTGTTTGTGGAGTGTCGTAATATGTAAGACGTAAGTCATCTACTGTGGGGGCCAATTTTAAAAGATCATTAATGCAGTGTGGTGTTATAAGTCCTGATAAGCAGGCTCTAGTGGAGGGATTGAGACCTGCCATAATAGTAGTAAAGACAACTGCATTATCTACTGTAGGGTTTAAAAATGTAAACATGGCACTAATGCTGTGTACATAGTCAGCTAAGGACTCTGAGTTAGTTTTGCTGGCGGTACAAGAACTGATTCTGAGCTTCCCTCAGTGTTCTATCAGTTAAGAGTGAAGTACGTATTGTCTGGACCAGTGAGAGCCAACTAAGATTAGACGTGATAGCATTTAACCATATACCACGAAGTCTACCCTCAGTCCGCGGAATAGTATTTGTAATAAATAGTTTGTCACTTACAAGGTTCAAGTTGAATATTTCTGTAGCTTTAATTACAAATTGTACGAGGTCTGGGAGGGACGAACCTGAAGTCATAGGCAGGGCTCTAATCATTTCGCGAACAACAGAAGGAAATGTCGCATCACTATCTCTATTATGGCTTGAGAATAACTCGGCAATCTGTGAAGACACTACTTCTGTAGTGCGTTCAACTGTCGTTTGTGTAAGTTGTTGCATAGCCACTATCAAATTTTGTATATTCGGATCTATTATTGTTTGTGAAGGTGTGTATGTTATGTTGGACTGTACCTCAGATTGTTGTGTGACTGTTGGTGTAACATCAGTCGAGGCTGCTGTAGCTTCTAATTTGGATTCATTAATATTTTCGTCTGAGTCGATATCACCTAATTTATATTTTTCTTTAATATAAGCACGAAGCTGAACTGTCATTCCCTCAAGTGTACCTGCTGGTGTGATGCCCAATAGAGAGCATTGATCCCGGGCCTGAGTTGCTTTTAACTCTTTAATCCACGCTACAGTTTTGGGGATATTGTCTGGTTTATACATATTTTAAAGAGAGCGAAAATAAGAACACAATAAGCTATAAAAGGGAAACTGGTACCAATATGTTTACTTTTGTAATTATTAGACTAGAGGAGTCTGAAAACAATAACAGTAAAAAAACAATTATTTCAAACAACTTGGGCTGACCTAGCTTTGAGAAAAATACAGCAAACCAACACCTACTTGGAGGAAAAAAAATCAGGTAGTTACTTTAATAAATTATAAATTAGTTTTATATTGATGTTAAAAAGTTTAAGTAGTTTAATTTTTATAAAATTTACTCTGTAAATTAGCTTGTATATCTCTTTTGAATAAATAAAAGTTATATTCACATAGCATTGTTAGACTTATAATTATTGTAACAACTGTTAAAGTACCTGAAACAAACGCTCGTATCCAACATTAAACATATTTCCAAGCGAAGTGATATTTAGAACACAAAGGTTAAGATTCTACCGAAAGTAAAATATTGGCTATAACAAAAATAACAAAGTCACCAACTACCTTACCTGTATTCGTAACTCAAGGTTAGTTACAAATGATCGTCGCAAGCTGTAATTTACACAAAACAAAAGCACCAGTTATTATTATGTGTTTAACACTAACTAATATAACCAACATCTAAACGTATATAAGGCTAAGTCGTAAAATAATTTAAAGAAATCATTCGGTTTACAATTTAATTAAGTGAAAACGAAAACAAATTACCGTTTACTTACAAAGATAACTTACGTAGTACCTTAAAACATTGACCGGAAATTATAAGATATTCGTACTTAACTGTAGTAGTAAAATCTATAAAGTAGATTAAAATAATTAGACTTCGTTATCTACGGAGTGATACAAAAACCGGATCTGAGGAACTCTGCTTACGCAATTACGTGCTTGCACGGCAAACTGACTAAACTTGTGTCGAAAAATATTACTGCAGTTCCAAAAATAAGAATATCTAATTCGGGTAAAAATATGAAGTAAAATAATTATAACAATTGCGAGCTTAGAACTATAAGTATAATTACAAGGAAAAATGACAAATTTAAATTTTAAAACTGTCTTAAAACGAAACGAGTAATTCTTGTTTGAAACAGACAGACAGACGGAAATTACGAACTCCGTGATAATAAATTTTAAACGACTTAAGCCTTATGAAAAACTTGAAAAAGGAATTGTGGCTGTAATAAATAATAAATGGACAGTTATGTAAATTAAATTCAACAAAGAAAAATACTGCATAACACCTATAATTAGTGAAAAAAAATAGTGTACAGTCTAATACAAAGTGTACTTCAGGTTACTAGTAATTAAAAAACTACTTAAATTGGTTATTAAAATCGTAACTCTGCTTAGTTAAGCTTAAATGAGACTTTACTGTTAGTAGTTATTAAAATATACTATTTAAGGAATATTTAAGAATATATTTATATTTAAGAAATACTTTATAAAAAGGGCAAAAAAGTACGGTATTAAATTATTAAAGTTGAACTATGAAATTCTATTAAAGTTAAACTGAGAACAATAAAATAAATGTTTAAATTAATTCAAGTAATAACGGTTTACACTTTAAGCTTATTTTAAATGACTAGAACTAATTTAGTTATCTGATTCTGTTGGTGAAGGTCGCTGCTTCCCTCGTGGCGTCGGTCGCTGCCCTGGGGTGTTTTACGCCATTGTTTGAGAAATTACCACTGCTATTCGAAAAACGAAAAAAAAATGTACGGAAAGCGTGAAATTAAAAATTAATGCTGGTTAGGAATGGTGTTGGGAATCCGAGGCGGACGGCTCGCGCTACCAATATTTGCGACCTCGTGGCGTCGCGACCGGAAGGGGGGACCTTCCCGAGGAATAATCCGTGGATCCGCCACTAGATTCCGTCTATTTCTAAACCTAACCAGCTTTGATGATTAAATAAATACTAATAATTTGGGTTATAGTTCCGAAAGGTTCCCTAACAAAATACATACTACTAAAATCTAGACCACCCACGCTAACTTCTCCCGGTCCACCCTGCTCGAAAGCTGCACAACGACTCTTGTGTGCACAACCTCCGGTCACAGCCTGAAAACCTAGCAGGAACCATCCTACCAGAACCTGTCCGGAAGAATTCCGGATGGTAGGAGGCTCCTATTGTTTGAGCTAAAGGCTAGAGGTCGGCGCAGCTGGCTATAGCGTTCGCGGCAACAGACGGATAACGCGCGCCAAATTCAAAACTGTAGCGGCACTCGCCGCAACCTATTCTCTCTAGACTATATTGTTACAGAGAGGATTAATAACAGCTAAAACTTAGGTTAATAATTTCCCTATTAATCTAAGATCCCGCTGTATACATGGACCTCTCATTATTTTACCGGATGAAATATTTTTTTTCATTTTTAAAATTATAAATAATCATAAACCTGGTCAGTTCCCATACCATATCCTGGCAAGGCTATTTTTAATTAAAAATTATTTAATTAAAACCTTTTACGTGAACACGATCATTCTTTTTCATTTAAAATTCAGTACGAATGGAAAGTTCAATACATACACAACATACTACAACACCGTTGCCTACCTTTTTTCTGACAATAATACCTGGCCACTAAGTGTGAACAGGTAAATGGGTGTAAAAATTTCTCATCATTCTTTATCTCAAAAAATAAAATATGAAAATTTAGGTAGGTATATTTATTTATTGTTAATTCAATGGTATATAGTTGCCTTTTTTAATTGTGACAAGTCTTTTAGTTTATATTTTATAATTCAATAATTTTATTTGAAAAGAAATGCTGACAAAGAGCGCTATATATTGATATGTGCGTTAAAGAGAGACGCAAGAAAGAGCAACAGAGGAATAGACGGCCCAATAAGAGAGGGACGAGCGTTCAGTTTTCCATTAGTTAGAGAAAGATGCCTATACTCTCCATAAGAACACTTAATGTTAGTTTCCCTAAATATACATGCTGAAAACTGTTCTCAATTTCATATCGTTTGAAATAAAATTCCCTTTAGTATGACAGAGATGTCGTGACATACATATTCAATCCAGTTATTTGAGTTTTTGTTGGAAGAAATAGTGAGTAACCCTGAATCGTTTTAAAAGCCTTCAGCTTAAAATAACAGGTCTGAAATCTATTAGTTTACGCAATTAGTGTACTAACTAAAGATCCAACCTTTGTATAAGAAACCGTTTTATAGTTCCTGAACTAGAAAAGTATTGAACGAATTCAACAAAAAGTAAATTTTCACACTGAATTCTTAGGTTTATATTGATGCTGTTAGTTTAAATTAAACACTAACGAAGAAGTTTTTTTTTATTATTACTTTAGACAAGGTAGAGGATATTGTTACTATACGAAAACAACGTGCGCGAACCAGCACCCGAACTCGGGCCCTTAAGTTGTAAGCTGAGATAGAATTACTCAGCTACGGTAGAAGGTTTATACTACACTCATTCTGGTAATTATTTCTGCAGATTGTGCCTACTTGATAATTATGCAATAAACCTTTTGTAATAATATACTATAATTCATCATGCTATATTGCATTAATTTTGATATATTGCAAAATTCTTGTCTTGAAATGGAAAATATAATTAATTAAGTTTAAGCGAAAACCTTTAAGGATTTGAAAATGTCCAGTACGCATTTATAACTGTCACACTTATTTTGCCTGATTTTGTTTCGTGTACTATGGGAGTGTACCAAACAAAATAAATGAAACTATTTTTTTTTTTTGCTAAACTATTTACAAATAAATTATTACATGATTTTAAACACAATTAGTGGGTTTATTTTAGTATAAGTCAGCCATTATGAACTACTTTCAGCTTTATGTTAGTATTTATGCTACTATCGAATAAAGGTAAGAGATCTATGAGGCATAGCTAAGAAAACTGTTTTCGTAAACAATTTTAGATTCTATCAGCTGTATGAGTCAGATTCAAAATGCATGCGGTCGTTAAATATCTTGGAAAAATGTTAAGCTGAATCTGCATGCACGCTTTAGGTACATAAGGAATTAAACACAGCCCAAAGCGCAAACACAACCGACATACCACAGCTTTTACAGAGAACGTTAAGTGGTATTTATTTTTGTTTAGCAATCATCCCATTGAAAGATCTAAAAGTAATGAAAAAATCAACAAACATACAATTATGTTTCCTTTTATTCACGTTATTACTTTTTATATGCTGTTGTATATTTACAATCATAATATATGTACTGGTCTTGTGACTTATTATACGATAAATTGTCGATGGAACTTGGATTTAAACTGCGCACTTTGGATGCTAAGACATAGTGATAGGAGTAACTATTATTTAGTTGGTCTATTTTAGTATTAGACATCATAACATCCTTTCAACTTTATGTTACATTTATGCTACTACCGATTACAGGGAAGATATCTATGAAACATAGCTAATTAAAGTGTTTTCGTAAAGAAATATTCTATGATACTATGAACTATTTCAGATTCAAGATTCATAAGACTATTGAATACCTTAGAAAATATTAAGCCGATTCTGCATGCATGCTTTAGGTAGTAGGATATATGAGAGATTAAAAACAGCTCAAAACCCAAATGTCCAAACAACATACCATAAATTTTACGTAGAACGTACAGGGGGATTTATTTTGCATAGTAATCACCCTAGTGCAAGGTATAAAATTAGTGAAGAGATCAAAAACATACTTTTCTTCTTTAATATTAACTAAGTTATTATTTTATAATGTTTTGACATTATTAATTATTTAAAATCAATAAATAATATATGCACTGGTCCAGTGATTTGTGCTGTGATAAAATTTCAAGAAAACTAGGATAAACTACGATACTATGATATAGAAACAATAAAATAACTTACTGTAGTTCCTGGTCCTGGTCCTTTATATGAGCCTCATATCGTATTCCTTGTTCGCTGGTTTTACGAGGTACTGTGATTAGAGTGAATTTGTAATATAGTATTGAGCAATTCAGAATATTGAAACACCCTGAACTTTTTCTTCCGTTGTTTCCATGGATATACGTAATTTGGATGTGTACATCTGTAGGGGACATATCACCTGGATTATCTTTAGGAAAATGTTTATATTTTATCCTGCGCAAGTGAAGTTCTTTTATAATCGTAGACGTAACCACAAGATGCGTTTGCACTAATTTTCTGCTCTAGGACAAAAGCATTTACGAGTATAAGCAAACAGCCTTTAGTTATGTAAAATTAACGATATCTATTCTCTGAATATGAAATTGAAAGTCAGTTAAAACTTGAATTGGTGCGGGAATAATAAAATACTTACAACTAAGTACTAAAAATATTAAGCGATATGTTTATAAAAAATAACTGTTTTATTAAAACATTTAACAAGAATTAATTTTAACTGTCAGACACGTAAGTGATAGTGATATCAGCGTCAGCCAATGATATGGAAAGACTAAACTAGCCATTTTCAGCCAAGTATTTGCTACCGATATTATCAAAACTGTCCAGTTTTTATATTTATATAAAGGATGACCTACGGCATTTTAAATCTGTAAATTGTTCTTTGTAAAAATACAACTGCATACTAATTTTTATGTTTTACTCTAACCTTGGTCAATAAAAGTTCCTAGCGTGCCCTAGTCTAACTTGAACTAAGGGTTTATATCAATTACTTAATACTTCTAAACCCTGCAACAACAAAAAGAACTAGCTATTGATTATACACTTCAATTACTTTAATTCTCGAACATATTTTCTATTGATACTCATTGATACTGATTGTTAATCCGAATAAGGGCTTTACATGTGAAAATTAGTACAAAATTTTTTTTGTGATTTAATGTTTGTTGAATATATCTTTATATATATATATTTCTTGTGTGGGTGTGTATGTTAATGAACTCCTCCTAAACGGGTGGACCGATTTTAATGAAACTTTTTGTGTGTCTTCAGTTGGATCCAAGAATGGTTTAGATTCATAATTCGGTCCAATTTTGATAGTTTATTTAATTAATTTTTTAATAATAAATTGATGTTGATGGTGGAATGTTTTACATTGGATCCGCCAGACTGCGCCACGAACGACACGTAATACAAAGTGAACTGATACTTAACAGCTGTGAATATTTTCAGCTGAAGTTCATCAAAGAGGCAGAAACATTTGTTCACAATTAAAATTTAGAAAGTTCATATTTTAAATTTGTAAAGTGCTTGATCAGTAGTGTAATGCAGATTGCAAAGATGAAGTTTTCACCAATTGTTCTACGAAAACATTATAATTTACAACACAGCCATAATGTTTTTCTATTTTAATTCCAGGTTTTCCCGACATTTTGTGCTGCTATCAAATTTGTGTGTTGTTTTGTAACATTCTGTAATTATTGTGTGAGTGCTAATTGTTATAATACATTAATAGAGATTGAAGATGTTTAACTATAGTTATTTATTAAAGTTATTGAACTCATTTTGCACATATTTATTGAAGTGAATAAGTATATTGGTCGCATACCTCAAATAACCTAAGTAGCATACAAATCAAAAAGTTGTGTTTCTATGTGTGAATATTGTTAACAGTTTAGATAATCAAGTTTTAAACTAATTGGATTTAAAATAATTTGTTGTAATGTACATGTTTTAATCTGCAGTCAGAATTGGTCACATAAGTTCAAATTAAGTAGCATACAAATCACATTTGTGAATAACTACTTATTGTTAATAGTGTAGGAATTGGTTTTAAATTAAATTCTGTTGGCCAGTTCCGACATTATACTGTAATTTTAAATTACTAATTTTATAACAAGTATATTTTTTAAATTTACAACTTAATTTATCGTAATGCTATTGAATGTACAATATTTTTTGTTAATCCTTCAGGAGTGTACATAAACAAATTAGATGGTTATCCGATAGGGCTGAAGTATAATAAGTGGCCTCCATCACAATCGAATTATTGATATTTCTGAATAGCCTATCCAAACTCCTATCCGAATTGGATTATAGTTATTTAAAGGCTGAAGTATAATAAGCAGCCACCATCACAATCGAATTATTGATATTTCTGAATAGCCTATCCTAACTACTGAATTTCATTATAGTTATTTATTCGGTCAAATTTAATTAAATTTTTAATTATAAATTGTTGTTAATGTTGGAGTGTTTTATATTGGATCCGACAGACTGTGCTACGACACGTAATACAAAGTGAACTGATACTTAACAGCTGTTAATATTTTCAGCTGAAGTTCACCAAAGAGGCAGAAACATTTGTTTACATTTAGATTACGTTATTATAAAGTGCTTGATCAGTAGCCTAATGCAGATTGCAAAGTTAAATTTTCACCAATTGTTCTATATAAACATTATAATATTACAACACAGCCATACGTTTAATCAATTATAGTCTTGAAAGCATAGAGTAAGCATAAACATATAAAAATAACACCACTTCTTATTTCAATATATTCTGTACTCACTTTGGAGGATAGAGATTATCCAGATATAAAATTTGAAGTTTTAGCTTTTAAGTGAAATTCTTAGTAAATTATTAAGTGTTGATCTTGGAAGAATGCGCTACAATCGCAGTTTAAATGTTTTTCTATTTTATTCCAGGTTTTCCCGACAGTTTGAGCTGCTATCAATGTGTGTGTGTTGTTTTGTAAGGTTCATGTTTCAAAAGTAAATACGGCAAATAATATTAAAATATAATAGAATGAAGTTATAAAAAGTGTACTACGTGGGCGCGTTATAAGTTTATAAAGGCCAGCCAACAGGCAAAAAGAAGAAAATAAAAAATAAAACATTGTGTAATTATTGTGTGAGTGCTAAAATTGTAATAGTACATTAATAGAGATTATTGGTCGCATTACCTCAAATAACCTAAGTAGCATACAAATCAAAAGGTTGTGTTTCTATGTGTGAATAACTATTGTTAACATTTTAGATAATCAAGTTTTAAACTAATGGATTTCAAACAATTTGTTGTAATTTACATTTTTAATCTGCAGTCAAAATTGGTCAGATAAGTTCAAATTAAGTAGCATACACATCACATGTGTGAATAACTATTGTTAATAGTGTAGGAATTGGTTTTAAATTAAATTCTGTTGGCCAGTTCTGATACTATACTGTAATTTTAAATAACTATAATGAAATTCGGTAGTTTAGATAGGCTAATCTGGAATATCAATAGAGGTTATCCTGATATAAAATTGGAAGTTTTAGTAAAATACACTTTTAACTGAAATTCGTAAATATTAAGTGTGCAGTGATTGATTAGTTAATTTTTTGTTTATAAATAAATTGTTTTTTATCTTGGTATGTTTTAAATTGGATCCAGCAGAATGCGCTACGATCGCAGTTTCAAATGTTTTTCTATTTTAGTTCCCGACAGTTTGTGCTGCTATTAAATTTGTGTGTTGTTTTGTATCATCATGTAATTATTGTGTGAGTGCTAATTGTAATATTAATTTAATAGAGAATCACATGTGTCAATAACTATTGTTAATTATGTAGGAATTGGTTTTAAATTAAATTCTATTGGCCAGTTCTGATACTATACTGTAATTTTAAATATCTATAATGAAATTCAGTAGATTAGATAGGCTAATCAGGAGTATCAATAATTTTATTGAGATGGTGGGTGCTTATTATACTTCAGCCTTTAAATAACTATAATTTGGATCGTCATTTTAGTAGTTTAGATAGGCTATTCAGAAATATCAATAATTCGATTGAGATGGTGGCCGCTTATTATACTTCAGCCTTTAAATAACTATAATCTAATTTGGATTGTCATTTTAGTACTTTAGATAGGCTATTCAGATGTATCAATAATTCGATTGTGATGGTGGCCACTTATTGTACTTCAGACCTATAGGGAATACTTCTTTAGTATTTTAGATACCGTAGTCTATGTTGTTATACATTTTTATCTAGAAGTTGCTTAATTAAAATTACATATTCAATAAGTTACTCATATACATTATATACTATTATACAGAATTTTATTTTTCCATAAAAATGCCACGTCTTCGTGGAAGAGGACGAATAGTTATTCAATCATGTGATTTATATGCTACTTAATTTGAACTTATGTGACCAAACTGTTAACAATAATTATTCACACATAGAAACACGACCTTTTGATTTGTATGCTACATAGGTTATGCGACCAATATACTCACTTCGTTCAATAAATTTTCAAAATTAGTTCAATAACTTCAATGAATGACTATAGTTTTTTATGTACTTCAAACATCTTCAATCTCTATTAATGTAATATTACAACTAGCACTCACACAATAATTACACAATGTTACAAAACAACACACATATTTGATAGCAGCACAAATTGTCAGGAAAACCTGGAATTAAAATAGAAAACATTTGAAACTGTGATCGTAGCGCATTCTGCTGGATACAATGTAAAACATTCCAAGATAGTCCACCCATTTAAAAGTTCAGCTCCATACACACGCACACAAGAAATATAAAGATAATGAAATTCGGTAGTTTAGATAGGCTAATTAGAAATATCAATAATTTTAATGCGATGTTGGCCGCTTATTATAATTCAGCCTTTAAATAACTATAATCTAATTCAGTTCGCCATTTTAGTAGTTTAGATAGGCTATTCAAAAATATCTATAATTCGATTGTGATGGTGGCCACTTATTATACTTCAGCCTTTACATAACTATAATCTAATTCGGATAGTAGTTATATATCAATTCAGATATATCAATCAACTATTCAGAAATATCAATAATTCGATTGTGATGGAAGTCACTTATTATACTTCAGCCCTATCGGAAAATAATCTAATTTGTTTGTGTATACTCCTGAAGGATTAACAAAAAAATATTGTACATTCAATGGCATTACGATAAATTAAGATGTAAATTGAAAAAATATACCTGTTATAAAATAGTTTGTTGCAACTTTTTAACCTTCAGATTAAGTAAGTTTTCATTTAAAACATCCTCTACATTTCACATCACTCATATTATACTCACACACTATCGGTTGGTCGAGGTGTGATTAAATGTACATGTGATGAAGTTAGATATTGTAATAACTTTTTAATAGACATTTTTATCAAAACAGCCCAGATTGTTACAGATTAATCAAAGTTTAAGATTTTCGAATTAAAGACGTGTGTACAGGACAACGTCTGTCGGGTCTGCTAGTATATATATATATATATATATATATATATATATATATATAATATATATATATATACTAGGGTCTGCTAGTATATATATATATATATACGTTATGTTTTTTATTACATGCTTTGTTATTCAAAGGAATAAGTATTATGTTTATAATTATACATTTAAACATTTCTAGCTAATGCATCATTTGCGTCTGTAGAGTTATTCGTTGAATTTTAAACACCTGAGATATGCAATTCATACAAGGTGTAACACAGACGTTACATAACTAACTTATCAGTCAGTTCTTGGAAGCTGACTAGCTTAAAGATTTTGGAGAGGAGAGTGAAGTTACACTCCTTAGGCGTAAGTAATAAGATTTTTAACACAAATATTTTATTATATTCTTCACTTTTATTACGTGTTTTGCGATAGGGTTCGCTGGGTTTGCATGCCAAATTTGAACTCTATAGCATATTTCACTTACGAGATAATCTGTGGACAGATAAACAAACAATCATACACTAAAGAAAATTTTAATCTCACGGTAACCAAAGAGAAAAAATGAGAAATTAAAACAAATATTTTATAATATTCTTCACATTAATTGTTATGTCTTGTGCAATAGGCTTCGCTTAGTTTTCATGCCAAATTTTAAACTCTAAAGCTTATTTCACTTACGAGATATCCTGTGGACAGATAAAAATACAGTCATACAGGAAATAAATGTTTACATGTTAGAGATGTACCCTCTAAAAGTGTTTTATAATAATAACATAATATTAATAAACTTTTATCACTTTTAAAACTTTTATTTTTTGTACGATGTACATTTCGGAATCATTGATTCCATCTTCAGGTACAAAATAAGGTTAAGTTAAAATAAATAATTAAAATCAATTTGTCATGTGTTTTTTTACTACCTTGGTGGCTAAATTTGTTGTATTTAATTCTATGTGAGATCATTCATTGTATATTGTTTTAAAAAGTCTATCGAATAATAAATTTTTTGTTAGAAAATCTTTGTCATTTAATAATATATTATGATTAATTTTGGCACTTTTGTAAATTTCAAAATGTTCTAAAGTAGATAATAAGCGACTTTTTTTGCTTGCGTGTAAAATTTTCAAGATTGTTTTCGATGTTAGTGTATGTATGGCCGGTGTTGTTTAAGTGGTCTGCATATTTTGAATTTGATGATGTTTTCAATGCTTTTATGTGTTCATTAAATCTAATTTTGAATGATCGGCCGGTTTGCCCAATATAGTGGGATTGACAATCGTTGCAATTTAATTTGTATACTCCACTATTGTTGAATTTTGAATTTTCATTTTGGTTTGTTGAATTGCTTTTGTTTTTGATTAAAAGTCCAAGGTTGTTCGATGTTTTGAATGCCAATTGATATCCTTGTTTATAAAATGATTTGTTAATTTTGTGACAATGTTTACCAAGGTAGTCTGATTGAATGTATTTGATATTCCTTTCTTCTTTCTTCTTATTTTCTTTCTTTTTGTAATTCTTCAATAATATATCAATCTTGCTTGGTTTATATCCATTATTTTGGACTATGTATTTAATAATGTTTTACTTCTTTATATAAATCTTCATTTGTCATTGGAATTTTGTGTAATCTGTCGATCATTGATTGGAATGCAGCCATTTTTTGGTGATATGGGTGATTTGATGAGGAAGGAATAACTAAATCTGTGTATGTCGGTTTTCTGTAAATTTTGAAATTGTGTTTTTTTGTTGATCTTGGTTATAGTCAAATCAAGGTAGTTTATTGCATTATTTTCTTCAATTTCACTGGTAAAATTTAGATTATGATGGATTTGGTTTAAGTAGTTTTTTAACATGTCTATTTGTCTTTCATTTCCTTTGAATAGACATATTATATCATCAACGTATCTGTAATAATAAATTATTTGTGTTAGATGTTTGTTTTTATTGCTTAGTATGAATTTGTATTTTATGTTGTCAAGGAATATATCAGCCAATAATCCGGATAGTGGTGATCCCATTGGTAATCCTTCATGTTGTATGTAGTAATTGTTGCTAAATGTAAAGTAATTTTGTCTTAGAGTTACTTTTGTGAGTTCAAGTATTTCTTCAATTTCTTGTATATTTAGAATGTTCTGTTCTGTTAAATTATTTTTGATTATAAGCAACGTTCCTTGTATTGGAACATTTGTGTACAAATTTGGTATATCGAAGGATACAAACTTACTATTGTTTAGTATTTTTCACAAAAATCATCAAAAATTCACAAAGAAAACTACCCAATAAGACCATTAGTAAACGCGGGTGATCTTGCGTTTCAGTCTCAAGCACCTCCAGACAAAGGACTGCGTTTACAGTTTTTCCTTGCGGTACAAACTCAAAATGGACGATTTCTCAAACGTCAAAGAAGACTATCAGCATTATTTTGATACGAGACATGCTCATGTGAACGTTTTGGGGTTCGGGAGAAGATTGTGTGGTATTCTCCAAAACGACTTATTTTATTTCGTCATGAAACATAAATTTCATTATTATCATTTAAAAAAGAGGAATTTTAATATTTAAATTTAGTATTAGAATCTAATTATGCATTCCTAATATTGCATAATTTAAATTGGCCCATTATTATCTCTTGTATTGTGAAAGAGAGCTCTGGCGTGGATTTCTGTAACTAATAGAATGAGATAAATCTTCTAGAACAAATTTAGGTCACAACTGTTTGGTATTGTTTTTAATTTTTAAAATATATCAATCAAACCAAAAATCATAATATTTTTTATATCCTAAATAAACATCAACGAGTAATGTGAACTGATTACGAATTTTTTGCTTACTAGCAACGCTAGAAAGATTGTTGTAAAATACAAATTAGAAAACGCCTCTTATAACAAAATATACATATTTTTTTAGTACGCGAAAAACTTCAAATATCTATTGGTGTCCATTCAATACGAAATATTGTAAACTGATTCTCCATGTACTCTTTGGGTACTAAGAGGATTATACAAAGCACCAAACACGAATTATTAGCTTTTACACAAAACTTAAAAATACAGTGTATTAACTATATTTAATTTGTACTTCTGTTAGCGCAACGTATGAACTATTGTGGCGTTTTGTGCTGTAAATAATCGCTAAAACTAGGATGTAAACTGCTTTGTATAACGAGAAATAGCAAGTAAAAACTATGATTAAAATTGAATTAAAGTAACTCATCCTTGTAAGTCCTGGTCCTTGTCCTGCTTCTGGCCAATCATCGTGTTCCTGGTGCTACTTCACGACTAGCTGTGAGTTGAAGGAAATTTGAAAAATGCAACGAAATAAAACTTTAGACTTATTTTAAAACATTAAATTATAAATGATATTTTGTTTCCATAGATATAAAATAATATTTTACTGAAACTGCTGCTTACGTTTTAGCTGTCCCTTATATTGCTGACGTCACGACTACTAATAACGCTAAATTTTGTTGTATGATTACCCCAACACATAAATTTTAGAGGCACAAAACGGGTAAATAAAACTTAACTATAAAGATTCTTAAAAGTTGTTTTCCCCGTCTCTGATAAATGTGTAACATTATTAGTGTTCGGATGCAACGTGCAGGGAAACTGTACGACATGACATCTTTTACTATTTTTAATTATTCTACAATACACGACACGACATGACATTTGGAAACTTCATTTCCGAATTTAACCAAAAGGATAAAACTGAACACAAAAATTGAAAACATCATTTCCAAATTTAACCAATCACCAAATCCCTCTATGAGGCCTGAGGTGAGTTGTAATATTATACAATCAAATGTACAAAAACCGGGTTGAGTTCTTTTTAAGTGAAGTTATCTTTAAATTTGAAAATATTTGTAATTCCATATTCTCAGGAATACATAATTATCCCAATTAAGCTCTGTAAAATAATATTACGTTACAAAAATAATCAAATTTATTATTTATTATTTTCGTAACTGGTTAAAAAAGATAGCGACACAAAAGAGTGTTGATCTTAACACGGTTAAGCTTTTAAAACCTAACAAAAAACAATTTCCACCTCTTGTATAGTTAATAAAGTTCTTAACTTAAAATATAAATCTCCCAATTGATATTAAAATATTTTTACGTTTCCATGAAAGTCATTAGTAACGATTTCAATTTGTTCCTGCAACCTGTTAGGCCCAAAGAAGGTCTCAACGTTTCGACTAGAAGTTTAGCGTTAACCTCTTTATGAGAGACTTAGTAATACATGCTGTTTGTTAAGTAATTTAGCAGCATTGTACGTAGTAATCAAACATTAAGTAATTCTTAACATACATAATAATATATTGGGTATTTCAGTTCCGATTAATATTTTTAAATAAACTAATTATTTTCTGATTTACTTTTAACTAATAGGAACAAAGTTTACTCTCAGTTACGTTTTATATTTATTTTAAAAAAGGAGTTTTTTAAAGATAAATAATTTTATTAAAACTGTACTGTTTCCGAAACTAAATGTTTAATAACTACAAGATGTGTTACAAAATAAAAAAATAATTGTTTTCTCTATGACAGGAAACAAAAAAAGAATATAAATTTAATTCTGAATGTCTGTGAAGATTAACTTCAGAGCTCTGGTGATGGTTTCAGAAACTAATTGGTTAAATCATCAATTACAGACCATATTTCTACTTAAATTTGTATAGTATAGTTATTATTTTATTGAGTGTAAAGAATTAAATGTTATTAAGATATTAATTTTATTCCTAAGTCAACTAGCATTCGCTTATTTAAATCATGTTCAATATTGTACCGTTATTAAATGCCTGAGTGATATCTCTAAGACCTATTTATTAAAATAATTCTCCAAGTAATCTTTACACTATTTGTCAGATATGTATGGACGGATATTATATAGCTTGCTCGGTGTGTCGAAATTGATTGTAAACTGATTCTTTCTGTACACTTATAGTACTGAAAGGATTTAAGAACACAAATCTCATGTTCTTTTTCATCTCACATAGTAAACAAAAATAATCCTTCAAATGATCTTTACACTTTTTTTCAGATATTTATCAACAAATAGTATATAACTTGACGATATTTTAAAAATGATTGTGAACTGATTATTTTCTGCACACCAAGAGTACTGAGAGGATTTAAAAACTTAAATCTCATGTTTTTCTAGCTCACAAAATATACGAAATGTATTTTTTGATCAAGCTAATCTTCCTCATTGTATAAACCCTGTTAATTGCAAACGCGTTATAACTAAATAGAAACTGTTTCACCGTCCACTGTACATTGCAACTGCTATTATGTAATTCCTTAGAGGAAGACAAATACTATTTTTATAACTTATAAGAATTATTTGAAAACTCGTCCTGAAATTAAAGATTTAATACCTCTTATTGATTTTTCAAATATTTTATTTTGATTTGTTTGCAATTAGTTAATCCTATTTACGACTAATAAAATGAAAGCTATAACTATTTTTATAACAATTTCGCAATGTTTAAACCACTACCCCAACACTAATAGGTTAGTCACACTAGATTAATTAACTTTCCTAATTTATTGCATAGTTTGACTTTGATTACTCTCTTGTAGTTTATGGAATTTTAATTTTAATTTTACTGCGCAAGTTACGTCAACAAACTATGTTCCATATTCAAATATAGAAGGTATTTTGCTCAGTATCACTATAAACATATTAGAGAAGTGAAAAAAATAAGCTGTTATATACTTGATTTTGTGCTTAAAGAGGCCTCTGACCATATCTGCACAAGACTTAGTCTTTCAGCAAATGCAATCTCTCTTTTTATTTAGAAACCACTTTAATTAATTTTTTTTATTTGGAATATTTAAATCGAGTGTTCTACAATACGGTATACTATTAAAGTTACATCAAAATTTTATTAAAATATGAAAATATAATTATTGAAATTTTCATTCATTACTAGCACCCGTGTATATTAAGAATAATGTAAGTGAATAGCGCGTTCGATTCGGTACTCAAACTCTGATCCTCTACGTGGTATAGCCGCGTCGGTAAAACACATACTACCAAGACAGTGGAATATATCTACCAGGCACATTCTAGTAATATTTCATCAGCGTGTGCCCAATACATGAGAAGGTGCAGGCATTGTAATACTGTCCCAAAAAGAATATTTAAAATTATTTAATGCGTAAGTTTTTAATTTATAAAAGCCATAATGGTGTCCAAAAAGAGAGTGAGTGAATAAACTCTCGACAGGAGAGAGTTCTAGTGTACGATTCAGTAACTACTTCATAAAGATAAAAGTCATAGAATATTTTCTCTTTTCAAAACTACCCTATACTGATTTTTTATATTGTAATTGAAACAGTGTAACATGATATAGTCGATCACTGATATTATTATTCAGCTAGCATACACTTATTTTACTTAAATTTTAATATTTATCCATGAAAATACGTCAGAAAGAAGGCGGTTTGACGTAAGTAAGAAAATATTTCTCTTATATAAGTGTTGGTTTTTTCATCAAATATTTAAAAACAGGTACAATTTTACCATGTCAAAATCTTATTTATCTTATATTACAAAACTATTCTCTCTGTATTCTTTGTGTACAGAGCGGATTGTAAATAGCCTAAAACACAACATTTGCAGATTTTAAACAGAGCTATGACAACCTTAATAAGTCAAGAAATCGAATCAACGAAATAATTAACACGTATTTTAATGTTGCTATTTCGTACTAGTGTTGTCACTAACTA
>NW_025778161.1:0-24165 GCF_021130785.1 Homalodisca vitripennis
GGCATTTACAGAGATCGATTCTGTGCTCGGAGCGACTTCTAAGATCAGCTAGTTTCGTATTTCAATTGTCAATTTTCAATTCCAACTGCGTTGTGAAGATCGCACGAACAGTGGACAAGAGCCGTTGAAGCCAGATCTTCCATCGTAGATTATCCTGCATGACGATCGCTCCAACAGGAGAATGTATATGACGAAGAAATTGCGACGGTTTCCGGTCTCCGATCTCTTCCTCGCTGAATAATTTGTTCAGTACGTTGTAATTCAGACGAAGATAACCGCTCATGACTTCGGAAATTATGAACTGACACTCGGTCTGGGCAAAGAGGCGGAATTTTAACAACAACACGATGTACTACAGGGCGATGATCACTAGCGTTGACAACAAGAACCTGCAACGGCTGCTACTGCTCTGCATTCGGAACTCGATTCTACTGCTTCGATCCAGTTGGAGTTGTTCATTCTCTTTGCGAAGGACGCTGATCTGCTCACCCTTACTCAGCATATTGGTCAGAGGTTAATATTTGTCGACGTAGATAGAAATACACTTCTCAGTTACGCAAATAATCTTTAGGTGCGCTTCTTAATCTTCAAATACGTAATACAAGAAGAAAATTCTTGCATACATGACTTTACATCACGTCGGGGTCACCAATAAATGAAAAGGTTGTTTTGATACCTATTAAAATAAATCAAACTTGCATACACAGGTTATTCATACGTGTGTTTATATTGAGTACAATAATCGAGTCTTCTAAAATATTACCAAAGTAAACAAACAGCTGTCTTAATAATAATTATCAATAACATATGGTTATTGCAAGGCATCTAACCATGTAGCACTATTGCCACTACTTCATATTCTTATGAAACTTTTCTGCATCCGCTGTTAACACGTAAGAAAATATTCAGATAAGAAAATCTAAATTATGTAAAATTATATTTGTAGCTGTAAATATACTCAAACAGTACTGCAGTCATACGTCAAATTCTATTCTAACTTTTACTATAAATTTAAAGACTGTTATATCACTTATCTTCGTTGTCTTTTGATTGAAGTAGGCTTATCTTTGTCTGCACATAAATATTTTAAATCCACTATGACATAAGGCTTACTAATACTGGAGTACAAAATTGAGTGCTAAACTGCGGCTAACTAGTAACAGTATACAGTTTGCGTGAAACGAGATGACCATACCTCTCCCTAATTTTTTCACAAAAATTTGGTCAATTATTACATAATTTATGTCCAATGAAACGTCATGTTAACAAATATATATATATATATATATATATTACATTTTCAAAGAAACGAGCTGTAATATATAGTATATAGTATGTACACAGTAACTAAATACCTTATGCTACATACATAAGTCCGTAATGTAAAATTCAGAACATAAAAATCAGAAATATTTTTTGAAAGCTATTTTTAACAATAACAATAAAAAATATTTTTATTAGTACTTGATATTAGAGTAACACTAAACTGGAAACTTTGTTAGTTATAAATTAGAATCCATGTTTTCGTAATAAGCTATGTCTAATACTTAAAATATGTCTAGTATTGAAATTACCAAAGAAAACTTAAAATAATTTTAAATTGCCTTTAAAGTAAAATACCTATATGATATAAAAACAGTTTATTAATCTTATGTATGTCCAGTTTATAAAAATGTCAACACATAATATGCGATGGTTCTATCCAAGCTCTATACGTTCAAGTTAAAATACACATTTTTTAAGTATGATAGAAATGAAAGTGCAGAAAAATCGGTTTATGAGATTTATTTACAGACTAACTAATCACAACTGATTATTGATCTTTCGTTACGTGTGGAGATAATACGCATTTCATGATTAGAAGTAAATCAAGTAAATCATTTCGTGCCTAAGTAAATCAAGAGTATCTAACGCATTATTTTTTTAATGAGGTTGCTATCAACGTAAGAACAATCATATTTTGGTAGCATTGGTGATATCAATAAATGAGTAAGTAACCATTCCCAGCGTTGCTGTGTCAAATTCTCCACAGTATATTGCTAATTTTTTAATATATGTTTTCTCAAAAGCAAAGTCATCCAGGTTCTATATTGAGATGTAAAGGATTAGTCAATTGTTATATTTCCTAAAGTAACTAAAAAGTCATTTAATACTAGTAAAAAATTAAGATTGCACCGAATTCACGAACAATGCGCTCAAAATTTGTTATAATCTTTGCTTATATCACTATGGAAAGTAATTAATTTTTATCATTAAATGTCCATGTTAGAATAAACATTTCTTGTTGTTAAAACATTGGCTCGTTAGAAGGTATACCCTTGATGAAGTATATATGATGTGTAGACTAATTACATCAAATGTTTAAGCATTGCTTACAGGAATAAATATATTTCAGATTAAACGCCTTTTCCACAGTAAAATTTCCTTATTATTAATCTAGAAATCAGCACTTAAATCACGTTTAGGTTTATGTCAGCGTTTCATACCTAGAAAACTTTAGCTGATATTTGCAGTTCAGTTTAATGCACGCTCAATTGAATTGCAATGCACTATGTTAGTTTAAACAGTTAATATTGATTTGTTTGCATTTATCATGTATGTTTAGCTTTAGGCTTTATAGATGTTCATACATGAAGAAGAGTAGCGTATGGATTCCAATGTTAGAAACGAAGTAATGTAAGGTTTATCTGACCACATCTCGCAATGTTACTGGACAGTCTAGCAACTCATTCCGTGGTTAAATTGAAATGATACTATGTAATTCTAAATATATAACGTTACAAGTAACGTTCTATAAAGGCTGTCCAATATTATAGAACTGAAATGTACTTATATCACTTTTTTTAAACAAGGTAATCGTGTGTCACACCAAGTACATTATGCATAGGCTTTTATGATATTCCATAAAAACATTTTAATACTTCAGTTCCTTTCATTCTTGAGATGTACAGAGAGACAGGCACAACAAAAATTTTATAGGACAAATCTTGTTTTAAATATCTTGTTGAGTTTGGCTAGATGTATTACTTTATCAAATTATAATGTCAATTCATCGCACAAAGCTTGTTTATTGTGTTGTTTGTTTTTGCTTTTCTCGTTGAAAACTTAGTTATCCTTGAAAACCTTGTAACTCATAGGTATAATACCCTTTTATCAACTGCCAGTCTACACAGATATGAAGCTTGATGCCAAATTTCTACTCTATTTGTCATTGTAATCTTGAGTAATCGCATGAAGTGGGGGAAGTCTAACAGAAAAACCGAATTTAAAGTTTTGCCGTCCATTAAAGTGAGTTTTCAATAACGCACAGCCATCAAAACTAAAGAAAGTGTCTACATTCATCCTTCAGGTTTGTATAGTATGATACAAGAGCGATAAAAAAGAAACGTCTTAACCTGTTGTCTTCTAAAGCAATAAATGTTAGCAACCTAATTATATCTGTTTCATCTTGTCTCTTTATTATAGCCTACGTTAAAATATACTACCTATTGAGTCCAACATATGCCCCAAATGTCAATTTTACTGACTGGTATCCCAGGTTACATCACATAAATGCATTGTTTCATTAAAATCAATTAATTACATGCATCCATAATTTTCACTGTTTTTTTTTTTTTCAAAACAACTCTTTTTCTTGTTGAATAAATAACGGAGGTGAAATAAATAACTTGTTTTATCTGTTGCTAAAATCATTGTTTTCATGACTGACAATATGAACTAAGAAGAACAACTACAGAAAACTGTGACCCGCAATTCATGACATTTAATGGTTTTTCTATAATACCCTCAATCCCAACTTTAATGCTGCCTTGCTTGCCCAATCTTCACAGCGGGACTTGCGACCAGTACAGACCTAACTTTTGCACCTGTGTCGACAGTAACTAGCCTGGTGGTACACAACAGAGGTGCGATGTATGTCGAGAAGTTAGATAGCGTAGTAGTTGAATGTTGTAAGACGTACGGTTTGGAAAAATTAAAAAGAGGAAAATCACATTGTTTAGTATGTGTCTTTATTTTAGTTTCAAATTCATTACTTAATATTGTCGACATCAACTAATGAATTTAAAACTAAATTACATAAAAAAACCAATATTTATAAAATTTTTATTATTTGCAAAGAATGATTGCCAAAGAAACCCAAAATACCTTTACATAAATAAGAAACCGGAAATATTACTATTGTATTGACTACTTTTTATCTAAAATTAATTATAGTATGATTTATTTTAGCTTAAGCAACAGGGAAATATAAAGGTACTCAAAATCTGAGAATCTTTTTTTTTTGACAAGGGTACTTTTGAAATAAAACAACACCAAATTTATAACCTAAAACAACTTTTATAAGGAATAGAATTTGTTCTAGCGAATTGCATCGGGAGAAAATGAAAATGCCAGAATAATTCACAAAAAGAATTAATAAGTGTCCTAGTTATTTTGAATGGCTACACTAATGGCATTACCGTGACCTTTTATCTTTAACAGTGAGTTGAATCTCTGCTACAAACGTAAGTATACGTAAGTTGTCCCTTGAAGCTAGTGGAGTGATACAGATTTCAATCTATTCTCCAATGTAAATTATATCTTTCCGTTTGAGACATAAATCAGAAATTGGGACTAAAATTGTAGATTTCTGAATTCAATTTTTTTTTTTAAGATTCTCCAAACTAAAAACGATGTATTAGGTGTTCATAATTGAGAAACAGATAAGATAGTGTTATAGATCAGATTAAATACAAAATTTTCAATTTTGAAGCTTTTCCATCAGGGAATATATTAACCTGCCCTAATTGTGAATAGGATACTAAAATCAGTTTATAAAAGCATTATTTCTTCGTTTAGGGGTAAAGGAAAGTTCCAATCGGAAGGGCCTTGATCCCATTCTTTGGAGGGCTAATACAAATCTTTCAATAGGTGTCTGAACGTTTTTCCTTGAAGAATGTATAAATTATAAAAGAAAATCTGTTATTTCGTATTAAAATATTCCCCTAGAAATATCAGAAACATTGTAGTACCAAAAACTGTTTAATATATAAAATTAACTTCACTACTGTACACATAAAGATACCCTGCCACAAATATATAAAACTTTGATTAATTCCAAACACGTATTATTTACCCAATACCAGTGTAATTATTCTGGAAAGGCCGAGACGCAATATGAATCAGTTGGGACAAACACATTAGTACGGGAGTCTTACAAAGTAAAGTTTGTCCCTTCGTGTTTACCAGAACGCGAATTTTCTCTCCACGCTCCGAACATGAATAATTACATAGACACACAGAGTGTGTATGAGTCTCGTGTCGAGGCCTGGAGCTTTGTCTCCAAAATCTACCTTTTTTAACTCAGTTACTATCGTTTTGTACTGTATGTCATGATTTGATATATTTTGGAACTTATTTCGGTATTTATTATAATAAAAATGATTTAAAAAATTAACAATATTATATTTACAATTCGTATTAATTATCTTTCTAATCGAAATAAGTACTCGTAGTGGATGTTCATATTTCGACCACACTTGCAGTGCATGTATCCATCTTCTGGACATGGAGCTTTATCGGTAAATCAATCTTTTAAGCTCTAAGACTATAAAAAAAACTGTATTGTAATAATTTATAACAGTGCATGTGTTTTTAGATTCCAGCATTTAAAATATTAATATTTTTATAGGTTATATAATATAAGTAAGTTTAAAATGTTATTTTATTTTTAAACGGATTTTTAATTTCCGGTAGCAAGTATAATTCATATATAACAGGCCATTAAAAAAAAAACTTTTTAAATTAAAATATAAGCAATGTAGTGGAGAGGGCACAGGTTTGGAGTCAGTCAAGTTTCTCGGACAGGGGAACATTATCATCGCCCAGCTGACTGCTTTATAAGGAGATCGGTCTCGCTTCCTTGGCATTTTTGTATCAAGATACGCAGTGTTATGGTAGGTCTCTATAAGTAAAGTGGGATAGAGTCTTTGTAGACGTAAAATACGATTGAGCATAGCGGTTTGTGGACGATCAGTCCGCAATAGCATATGACTGTACTTTTATTTATATGTGAACACGTATATGGCCATTTAGCCACTTCTTAAGTTTGGTTAGGGCTGGTATAGCCTAAAAATTTGCGCTAAAGGCTAACCTTCGATTAAGTCGTCGGATTAGGTCAGGACGTACCAGTCATTGGGTGGTAGTGTTCAAGGGAAGAGTGTCCTCTTCAACCTGTACAATCGGGACATGTACTGCATGAGGATGAGCATGAGGGATGATTGAATCGTGGTCTTAAAAAAACATCACTGGCTGGCGGTAACGATGATGAGTTGCGTTAGAACGGAACAATGGCTTCGTCTTGGTGTCGGAGCCAAGTTCGAATTTTCAGCTACTCTCTACAGGGTCGGTTATGCTCGGGATGAGCTATACAGTTTAATATCCTGTGCATAACAACAAGCGATAATTATAATTTCAGATTGTACATCTGCAGACCCATGAATCCGATTTCCTCTGTCTGCAGCTAGTTCCTTTCTGGTATTCTAGGCAAAATGTAATTATTTTGACGCTAAAGAAAAAAATACCGTCACAAATTCTGCAATCAAACCATTTGCAGTTACTATCTTCGCACTATACAACGCGGCATCATGTAACACTTTATCAGAAATAATCACTTGAAAAAGTAATAAATATTTTTAAATCCATTTATAAATTGTTAAATAATTATGAAATTGAGTAGTAGTGTATTACATTTCTGTTCATTTGTGCTCATTTTTTAAAGTTTACCTGTAATATAAATTGTCTTTTTGTACTCGAAATTGCTTCATAGAATATTACAAATTTCCCAAGATTTATAGATTGAGGTCAATGTTAGTAATAAGCGTGTCACAATGGCGAATGTGTTATGGATAAGGAATAATAGAGACGAGTATTCAGGGAACCATATGGACGGTTCTCACAGTTGCCCTTACGTAGTCGGACTATGTGTTACATTTAACGTTTTATAGTGTTCTCAGCTATTCCAATTCATTGTAGAGCTTTTTGGCCATCACCTTCATTATGTAATGCTATTTATATCGAATCTTCTTTTAAAAAAGAATAGATATCCGAGTCTGAGATTTGGCTACAAAACGGAGTAGTAGATCTACAATTAACGGGAGTTTTATTAAAATTTAGCTGGCTTATATTTTGTGTTTTTTTGGCACACGAACACTGTTTATCTAACAATATATTCCCTGTTTTCATATCGACAGTAAATACTAGTTTTTATTGCCTGAGCAAAAGAAACTCCAACTTAAAAAATTCACTTACTTCTGAAACTGCAGGATCCGATTAAGACCCCAATCGTGTATAGTTAAGATAAGTTAAAAAGATGTAACTGGCGATTGTGTATGCAATATTTAAAAAATTATGATAAAGTCGTTATTAATGATACAATGTTCACTTTGTGTCTTCAGACCGTGGTCCAAAAAATTTCGGCATGTCGATTCACGTTATGGATCTTTTAGTCATTATATTGAGCGTGAAATGTTTTAAACCACTATTTCACAAATATGTATTAATTCTTGAAACAGAGCTTGTAAATTGAGGCAGTTGTGCGTACCCGTCAACCGCTCGTTGGTAACCGCTCTGTACCTCCCCCCAGCATGAAATCGCCAGACTTAGGCCAGGGCTGATTTCGTACGTTGTGGACAACGAATTACAACAAACTAAAACAGAACATAAAACTGATCATAGATCAGCAACTCACTCCTTAATTGTGACAACTGATACACGTCGGGAATGATGTAAGAGATTAAATAAGGCCGGGTTATTCATTCGTCCATATTCCCAAGAATAAAACGTTACCCCGCCAAACATTTTAACATGTTTACGAAAGTGATCGGTCCCATTTTAGTGTTACAGGTACTTTTACGATTCCATGAATTACTTTACACGATTTAACCGCCGCCCGTTTCCTGGAAAACTAGAACATTTACCTTTAGTATTTTAAAAAACTACTCTGCTAACGAAATGATTTTTAATTTAAATCAGCACAAAAATTTCATTTTTATTCTGTTACTGAACATAAAGGAGACAGGTTAGAAGCTACAAGAAATAGTTAAGAACTAACCTAATTTTTTCGTGACTGTAAAATTCAAATAATTTTACACTTAGAACAAAAATTTAGTTCATTATATGTGCAGTGTCCAATATATTTTCGCAAATAGTTGAATAGGTATAAGGCTTAAATCAGAACTTTGAAATAAATATATTATGAAAATATATGAAAAGTTATTCTCATTTTTATTTACAGCCAAGAAACATACCATTCAGGTCAATATATTATTTTAAAATACAATAGCTCTTTTTGGGAGGGAACAGGTTGTCCCGTTCGTCCACCCTCTTCGAGATGCGGGGGCCCCCCTACACCCATGTCCTTTAAATATTTTAAACATTGCTGTGAATACAAGTATTATTTTAAACATTGGCTGTGTAAATGTAATTTGTATATATGCATTGGTTATATATACCATTGCGTCTATTGTAAAGTTATATTTATAATATATATTTTATATATTATCATATATATATATATATATATAGATAAATATATATATATATATGACGATAAAATTTACGGATATATTTGTTTTTTTGTTATAATAAATTTTTCTTGTTTATTTTATAACCATAATCACCCTGCATTCAAGTCACGGTTTAAGGTTATTGCTATATCGTTCATCTTCTATTAAAGCAAAAACAGAGTTATAATTTTCTTGTACTGTTACTTTGGCCACATTTATATAATCTTATGAAACATGGAAAAATAGAGGTTTAATTTATTCATTCGTGAACAGGTTACTTTATTATTAATGTTTAATACATTTAAAAAAACAAGGTAATGTATATTAAGATAACACCCGTTCCAAGGTCGTGTAGATGGGTATATACACCATGTGTTACTCATTAGGCTTTTACTGGTGTTTTCATTGTTTCATGCAAGATTTTAAGGTCTATTTAATAATTACATTTTATAAGATATCCTTCTGAAGAGACCAATAATCAGGACAGAACTTAATGTTACAGCCATACGTATGCGGGAAGGAGTATGACTGCCTGCCTTCTTAGCTAAGGAGTTTTCAATGGCACTCAATCAATAATCATATTAAGTATTAACATGTAACTTGTTTTAAAAAAACCAATTTCTTATCTAAGTAATATTTATAATAAACAATTGAAAAACTCCAACAGTCCAGCCTTCACAAGTAAGTATGCAAGGTGAATCAGTCTACCCTACATATGTACTACACAATATTTTCGGGACATATTTTGCTTATAGTTAGGTGTTCCCTCACATAGCGTTTGGTCTCAGTATTTAATTGGATCACATCCGGTTTTTCTGTGCTCCAGTGGTAGGTTCAACTGGAGAAGGTCAGCCAGAAGTAAACCTTCCTCGGAGATGTCAAGAACTCGTTACTTGTAGCTTAAACAAAATTTGACATCATGTCAATTTGTTTATATTTAATTCATTCTAGGGATATTCCACCCTGAGTTTTTTAGGCTTTGCTTACTACTAAAAACATCTCATCTCGTAGAGTCATTTCCCTATCATCCAAACCTCCGTTTTTATCTACATAAAAATAGAGTGAAATAACAGAGAAACATACTTATTATTCTTAAAATCTTGGCTTTTTCACTGTTAGAAACTCTGTCCGGTTAAATTTTTTATATTTTGCATTCAAGGAGTTTAAGATATTGCAGCAAGGTACCCTTTTTTTGAAGTGTAATCAAACAGGTTATAGGATGCTCAATAGATTTGTTTATTAAAACATTTTGATGAAAATTGTCAAAAATCTTTACATACATTATTTTCATAGTAAAATTTAAAACAAAAAGAATAATAATGTGTTTTTATAATTCATTCAACCCCACAAAAAGGGTTAATTTTTAATATAAAACTGTTTAAATAATAAGGAATAAATTATTGTAATTAGCCAATTTATAAATAAATTAGGACATCGTTACCCATGCTATTTCTTTATTATGAAAAATATCATACTTCTGTGTCGAAATTTATAAGCTGATGAATACATAACAAAACCATTTCAAAATATATTATGACATACTTTTGTATGCCTAAAACTGTTTTTAATTCAATAAATTAAATGTGAAATTTTATAAAAAAATTAGATGGAGGTGTACTGAATCGTATATAAAAATAAATTACTTACAGTCAAATTGGAGATTTTTAGTTTGCATATATCGAAAGACTCACTGGTCCCATTTTTAAAAGATGGCACCAACGCTTGTTTTTGATGAGTTCATAAATGTTAAAGTTTCGTATGTCGTATATATATTTGTAATTTAATGACATGAATGTTTACTAAAAATAGTAAACCTCCAAAACACCGGCGAGGTCGGTGAATCGAAAAAAACCTCGCCACTCCGTCACCACTACTCGAGTCTGCTTACAGATTTAATTAAAAACTGTCGAAAAAATCAGTTTTCCTGTCCTTCTTATTCCTGTATAAAATTGGTAAGAGTAAATAATCCCATAATAAAAATATAATTGGTTATTTGAAAACATCTAAAAAAATGTTAATTTCTATAGTATGGAGAAATTTTCATATTTTCTCTTGTTTGGTTTGATCAGATTACGAGCTTATACCGTAAAGACTATTTTTGTACATGAACACAAAATGAAAATCATTATTAATCATCCTTGTGTGCTAAAACGGATTTTAAAAAGTAAAGCAATACGTAAGATAAAATGAACAAAAAGTAGATATTTCACAAGGGCTTTATAAACGTTAGTTGTTTTAATATTATTTATTAACTATGCGCGGAAACACCACCCAAGCTATAACTGTGTAGCTATCTAAAAAAGATTATATGTTCAACGGCAGCCTACAATTTGTATTAATCTTATATTTGTGTGCCAACTTCTAAATTATCCATCGTGAAATATATCTGTGACAGTCTTGATTACGTCGCTTTGTCGGATCAAACAGTGGGAAAAGTATACTGTTATCATTTTTTTAATTTTTACATATTTTTATATTTGTGATACCTGTTTGTTGATTAAAATTCGATATTATATTTAGTATAGTTTCTTATCTTAGTGAATAATTATTTAAGGAGTTTCTATGATTATTTCTTTTAATTGGTAACATCTTAACAATTTATGCTTTGGTTTAGAACCAGAATTATGCTTTTTCGTAATATCTAGGAGAAAATAAGAATATTTTCTTAGTTTTTTATTATTTATTAATTCAGTTGTAGAAATGTTGTATTCAATTAATATTTATATTACAATGCAAAAACACCACCATGGCACTAGATTTTTTTATTTTACAATAGAGACTAACGTTTGAGCGTTAAAAGACTGCTTTAAACGAGTGCAATGTTGCTATTTTTAGTCTCTTGGTTTTAAATCGTCAGTCTTGGTTTTCAAGTGACCACCTTGTCCTGTATTCACAATCTTTCTTTTATGTTATCTGCGGTTATTTGCCATGCTGCTTTCTGCTAGTAACAGTGCAAAATTCATTCACAACCGCAAACTCTAATTTCCTAACATTTAACTTGTAGAAATTGATAAAGGCTGTATAGTTTTATCTGTGTATATTCTTGCTCAAATAGCTTGATATTTACTGCAGTAGTTAAAATGATAATATTGTGTAAATTCTTTTGCATAACAACGAGAAATAACTTGCCATTAATGTTTTTAAATAATATAAAGTAAACGCTATAAAAAAAAAACAAACTCAACGGTTTAAAAGAAATACACTTACTGAGTCATAATTACATAATATACAATACTAATAATCAAAAGTAAATGTCAAAACTAATTAGGTGTAAGTTTTACTTTTACACGCCTTAAAAAGTTGCTGTAGATTAGGTTTTTATATTCATTAATAAATGTAATATTAGCGTTTCCTAGATATAAACAATATTCTAACAAAGGGATGTTTTTCAATAGTGAATGTAGAATAACTATTCTTCTTTTGGAGAATCCAGGCGCTGTGAGAGAGAAATTTAAAGAAAGGTTGAATTTGAGCTAAACTCAAACATTCACATTCGATCAACTCTTCCGATCATAGCTACGTTTAAAAATCATAGACTATGATCCTGATGATGGACACTAGGATCCTGTCTAACATATCCTAGTTAGTACTGCATGAAAGGACCTGGTGAGACATTGACAATACCTGTTCACTATAGATTGCGGTGTTTATAGTGTGAGGTGTCCCTGATAAGAAAACCTTGTGATACCTGCTTAAATTTGAAAACGTCATCTTTAGGGAAATCCTAAAAAGTAAAAAGACTTTTTTGCAGTTGTTTTAATGGGTATTAACTGAATTTTATAAATGTGCTGTGATTTATATTTAATGTAATTGAAAAATCCAGTTAAACTCCTATTTCTTGTCTGTCTGTTAATTTAAAATTGTTCTATCCCTTATAAACATAACTTTAGAAAAAAGGTGTCGTGAAATTTGATATAATAAATGAGAACTGGAAAAATAAGCTCTGATATAAAATCTTACTAACTTTTATACTTATTAGAACATTCCTTATGTTTCAAGCGAGTGTTTAAATGTGCTAAGGAATATTCAATTGCCATTGAATAGTAAACGCCTCCTGCCATATTGAAATCAATACATTTTTATTTTTATGATTTATTGTTATTGACAATTGATTGTTTGGAAAGTGAATAATAAAAGCTTATAACATCTATGGCGTATATTATCAAAAATATATTCAATGACGATTCAATAATTGAAATTTTCCCTTTTTGTTCATGTAAAATAAAACTGAAATATTTAATCATTAAAAATGTGCTTCAATGTAACTGCCACTTCAAAAATGTGTTATACATTTTGAGGTATGATACAACGATGGGAGAACTCTTATTATCCATTCAATACGTGTGTTTAACTGAATAAAAACAAGTGTTTATATAATTTTCATGGTGTTTTTTTTACACAATTAAATTCCAGGTTGGTCGTTTTTTTTTATAAACAATATGTACAATTAAAAATATATTGGAATAATTTAAATGTAATTTCTTTAAAGGTATTCCTAAATCAAGTAAAAAACCTTAATATTCTTAAAACCGAATTCAAATTTCAAGTTTCAGTAATTTTTATGATTGGCCACTATAAAGTTTTAAATAAGCGTTTGGCAGGATTTTCACTGTTTGGATTATTTATTTTTATTTTCAGAATAGATAAGGCTTGGAAACTATAATATAAGTCTTAATATTATTACCCTTATATATCCTATACAGACACTCACTCTAAGTAATGTTAATAAAATGATGACATTATCTAGAGCCCCTCACAGTATAAATGTCCATTAGGTCTAATGGTAATGTTAAGTGTTGACCTGCTCGCATGCATAATTCCAGCGTCTGCATACATCTCTCAATTGTTTAACTGTCCTATCCGGTCTCTTCCATCTCATTTTTCATAGCTTGAATATAATATAATGATTTAATAATTGTGAAAATAATAATTATTATAATAAGTTCTTCTAAACAATAATATTTGAATAATGGCTTGCTTTTTAATTATTAAAGGGGATTAATAAGGGAAAGGCTATCTGACCAATTTTATTAATGTTAAGTTCTCTGCCATTAGCAAATAAATATTGTATAATTTTGCTATTCTTTAATATTTATTAAAAAAATGTATTAATACAATAAGCTAGTTAATTATTCATGATCATGGTTTTTCCGTTAAATAACTTTTACTGAAAATGCATGCCAGAAAGTTAAAGAACATGCTGAAAATAAGCATGCTCATTTCATTTCAGGAAGAATCTTTCTTCAGTTTAGATATACAGGACATTCATGCACATTTTAAAAGCCCCTTCTAACAATCTAAAGTATAGATAAAAGAGAAAATTTTTTAACCCATATTTACCTAAATATACAATAAACGGTAACTTCATAGCTATTTTATTTTTCTCGGTTACCATCAGACAAGTGTAAAAATATGGGTTTGCTATCTCTAAACCTAATCCCATGTGAGTAACGTGCACTCCTTAAGAATTGAAGGTTTTTATTATGGACGGTCAAGTTGTTTTCATGAAAAATTTTCAAGTTAGAAGAAGTTTGTTCGTTCTCGAAATATCGTGCTTTAAAAACAAGCGCGTAAATTCAGAAAAAGAAAATAATTGTTACGCCTCCAACATACTCGTTTGCCTCTAAATCTCAGCCGATAAATCAAGATTTTCTTTACCCTTAGTTTAACATAAAGGTTGAAAGAAAATATTAATACAACTAAATTCTAAAATTCTTTGGAAAAGTATTTCAGCTCGTAATATACACAATTTACTTGCCAGAATAGGGTTGTCGGTTAGTATTCAAAGACAAGTTACTTCATACATCGGCGTGTTCGTTTAATGTGTCTTCTCGGAAACGTCGTGTCATATGAGTTTATGTCTTCATAAAGTGATTCATTGCCTCTCTGGCTAATCAACGTTTGCCTCCGATAACTTAGTGGAGTTTTTAATCAAATATACTGAGGTTTTCCATGTTCATTTTAAAATTTAAAGTCAGGTAAAAATATGTTTTTAGTTTTCTAAGAGTATTACATGTTTTAACGCCTACGGAACACTTTCACATTTTGTAATTTTAATTTTAGGCAATGAAAGGTATAAAACTAAAGCAGTTAACATTACAAAATCTAACCTAAAGTTACAAAAATAGTGTATTTTTATAGTTGAATACAAATAATTGCAGTGTATGCTTTTTTGATTATAGTGTGACAAGATCGAATGTTTAGTTTGTAAAGTCGCTAATGAGCAAGTATTATCATATTGCATATCATTTCCGTACTAATAGGAAGATGTACCCAGCAAATAAAGCGTGAATTATATGGTATGATTATTATTTTTTTTGCCTTTCCATTTTATTATTTCTATTCCTAATAAAATATTTAGCATTGTATTTGGACCTAAAATTTTATAGAAGTTTTCTCTTTTTAAAATTGGTTATGTACGCTCCTAACAACTTCTGAGCTATGATATATTGGCACTAGTTTAATACTCAGATAATATATGCTTGTTTTATAAATATTATTTTATCGGTTTTCTTATAAATTATTATTTTATGTTAGCGGTTTCATTCCTATCTTGAGGTTTAGTTTTATTATGTTAGTTTAATCTGAAGTGTTCATCCTGCATCGGGCTCTTGCCTATTGGATGCTCTATTTTATTTCACAGTTATCGATTTTTGTTATTTTTAAGATCTTTTAGATTTTTTTAGTTTTAATTTTTAGGTTTATTTTGAAGAGTTTATATTATTATTTAATTATTTTTAAGTTTGTAAATATTTCAAGATCGATGGTTTTATTTTTATATTTTGTTTGTTTTTTTTTGTTTTGCACAAATCTATTGTAAAAGTTTTTGTAAAATACTGTTAAAATTAAATCTTTTTTGAAATGAAAATTGAAAATAAAATGAATATTTTGAAAATCATGAGTACGAGACAAAAAGATGGATGAAAGGACACAACCTGCAGGTAACGATGCTCAAAACGGGTCTTGTCTAAAATAGGGCGGATTATCACGCTAATGATTACGGTGATGATAGGGTCGGAAAAAGGGTAGGTAATGAAATTTGCTTTACGTTGGTACGTGGTAGTAATCGCTCTAACTGGTGTGTCAATCAAGGCTCCGGGTGATTGAGGGACAGGCAAACGGGAGTGGTCCTGGATCAGCAACTTTGGAAGATCTACTCAAAGCAGATACTGTTTATGTCCAGTAACTTAAGCCCATTTTCTGTATTGAGTTAAGGACTGGACATTTGTTTTATGAGCAAAACTTATATAATTGCGAAAATATTCATTGCACATGTGAAAACGGGAATTTTGCATAATTTCATGTTCCTACACCATCGTTACCAACACTTTTGCCCCTTTTTTGGGGGGTTTTAGATTCGTTCCTATAGATCTGCTGGAGCAGGAAACGTTGATATGAAACACTTCGAAAGAAGTATAAAATCGAAACGTAGGTGACTAAAATTTACCGCCATACCACAAATAATGGGACACTTTCAGACGTTGAGCTGGGACAACATCAGAATGTGAAGCTATGAACAGTGAACTTGTAATATCCGGATGGTCACTATACTTTCTTTGTGAGTGGGCTTTTATATGCTGTAAAATAGCTCTCTATACACACCACAAACTCACAACTCCACACATATAATAATTTCAGTTTTATTCACAATTATTGTATTTTTCAGATGATCTGGAGCGGATAAGGGGGTTGGGTTTCTCTGCATATAAAATAAGTTAGAGATGATAAGCTGTCCTAAAGCACAATTTGAATAGGTTTCTTTTAGAAAAAGACGCAATCTCGTTTCTGGAAACGTTAATGTGGAATTTAAAAATCAGTTGCACCGAAGCTTGAACATTGTTACTGGAAAAATTGGCCTTATTTTTAAACCATTAATTTAATTTTGATACTCTCAAATTAAAACTTATATTTTTATATATACATACAAATCCCGCTAATGCAATAGCCCCTCTTACCTAGGTCCTTATATTGGCAATATGATTATAATTTTGTCACTCTTCCCTGGGGATTTGACGATTGGTTGAGGTGCACAATGATAAGGTGTAGATCAAATTGAAAGCTCCTATATAAAATAAATAAAATAAATAAAAATGCCTTTATTACACGTAGCGGTATATTTTCAATATCTTTACATATATTGTTTTTCAAAATCAACTCAGGGTTCAAACAATACATAAATATACAAAATTACACAATAAATGTAATACTTAAATATCCACAGCACAACATAAAGATTTACACAAACAATCCTATGGCTAACTACCTATGGCTAAAATGTTCCTTAAGTTTAAGTTTGAAATTAGGAACAGATCTAATTTGTTTGAGGTTAACAGGGAGGCCGTTGAACATGGTCGGACCGAAATAATCAAAACCCTTTCGCCCAACCTCAAGGCGTACTTTAGGGAAGTGGAGCAATCTACGTTGCCGTGTGCTCCGCACAGACACATCCTCCCGACGAAGGAGTCTCTCGCTGAGATACTCGGGCTCCCCGGTTGTTAGTGCCTTGTGGACCATGCAGCAGGTCATCATTCTGCACACGTCCTGCATTGCGATGATATTAGCATCTTTTCGAGAAGGGGACACGTGATCAAATTTACTGAGGCGGAAGATAAATCTTATGGCAGAATTTTGCAGCCTTTGAATTCTGCCAGCGTCCTCCTTTGTAATACTACTTCCGTATGCAGGATAGCAGTAGTTAAATACAGATAAGACCATTGACTGCATGATCTGCATCTTGGCACACTCTGTTAGTAGTGTTCGGTATCTGTTGCAAGCCCTTTTTAAACGAGCACTACAGCCCAGTCTGAACACTAAAATGTTACGTGCTCGAGAGAAGGTGATTAAGTTTTGCTGGTCCAAGCACAACGCCGGAGAGGTTTATTAACCACTTATTATTTCAACTGTCAAACACCTCTCCGCCCGCCGAGTTCTACAACTCACAAACCACGTTCACTGAGGGTCTGCACCACCAAGCTTTTGGTACCTGTGTGAAGGCAACGTTACATTTTTGCCTATGTTTTAACTTTAGGGCCATTTGTTTTTCTTTTCTGGAGACCAGTTCAGAGATGATTCAGCAGATCCAGACTTATATTTTGTTAGGATTAGCTGTGTTTGCTGCTTCATTATCGATAGGTACAAATGGCTAACTGGGCAGTCGTCTTACGTAAAGGTGAGCTGTGCAGTTGTTTTATTTTATTACACGTCGGCAGATCAGACGTTTGTAACAAAGTTAAACAATATTGGGGGGCCCAAGGCAACTACCTTGAGGCCACGCTCGGCAGTCTGAAAATGGGGCTGGAAAACTCATTTCCCAAATTTTGTTACCCCTGATCGGGCGTGATGTCCCGTGCAGTCGTTTCTTGGAGATAAGATTTCAAATTCACCAATTTCGAACTGCCTTGAGTCAAACCCCATAATTTCAAAATTTGCAATCAATAATTCATGGTTTATAGAGTCAAAGGGCTTGTAGATTAATCCAAAAGAAACCAAAAAACTATATTTTCCTCTATCTTTAGCTCTAAATAAATCCTACAAATAAATTTATCAAAGCTGTAACATGTAGCTGTTGATTTCTGGGGAAAACCAGCACTGAAGTTTTGGCATAATATTACTCTGATAATTATGAACTGATTCATTTGTTTGATAACAATTTTTCAATTTATTTTAGACCATTGCAGGCAAAACAGAAATTGGTCTTAAAATTCTGCACAGTTAGGAATGGGGGTGTACAATACTCATTTTCCAATTGGGTAGGGAAGCTTTTGGAGTGGTCCAAACTCAAATTTAACTGAAATGGTGTCATGCCTTTTTAGGGCATAGAAGCGCTAGCCTTGCTTTTTAATATCATTTAATCAATATTTGGGTCGCAGCCTACAGGCCATCCCTGATTTGATGCTATTCATAGCAAGCATAACCTCGTCTTCGGACCCCCTACTAAAACTAAATTTGTCATCATTTTCTTTCAAAGAGTTTGATTTGTAAAACCTCAACAATTCATCATCAACCATTCCATTGTTCCCCATATCAGCAAAATATGTATTAGCTTCTTCAATTTCGATGTTAGATGGAATGTTTGATGATTTACATTTCTTAATAACATTGCCTCTTTTAAGGCAATTCCAAAACTCTTTGGTAGAGTGTATTTTCAGAAATATTCTGTGCAAAAAAAATTTTTTTTCGCCTTCCTTATCAAACCGTTCAGTCTGTTTCTTATATGTGAATAGTTTTTCCAGTCTGTAAGGTCACCACTTGCACTGTAAATCTTCTTTAAATCTTCTTGTTTTTTTTTTATTGGATAGTTGCTTTATTTGGTCAGTTCTCCACGGAGATCTTTGCTTTGTCACCCGTTTACATTACTACTGGGGCCAGTTCATCATATACAGACTTTATATGGCTTGTGCTGAATTTCTCCACCTCATCCACATCGTTAATTGAATAAGCCTCATCCCAGTTAATATGTGACATATGAGTAACTGCTAAATCAGGGTCAAACCTAGAAAAAATCCCTGTAAATAATGAATTATGGATTATTCTTTTCCTTTTCAAGGCCAATATGACAAAAAAACAAGCTTGTGATCAGAAATTGCAAAACCTGTAAAATCCTGTAATTTTTGAGACATCCATAACACCGCTTCTCTTGATATTAGCAGCCTTATCCACAATTATATGATCCACCAAGGAAGCAGTGTTTTCTGTAACCCTGGTTGGGTCCTTGATGATCTGAATAACATTATTTTTCCCTCAAGAGCCCGACGCAAAATAGTTTGTCTCATGAGAGTTACTAGCTTGCATGTCAATGTTTGTATCTCCAACGTACATGACGTGATTTACTTTGACTGCAAGGTCAACAAACAAGGAATGGAAAAGCTCCCCAAACTGAGAGTACCTAATGTAGGATGGGCCTGTAAACTACACACAATCCCAGCTTAACACCCTTAACCTTTAGAAGAACACAAACATACTCAATACCAGGATCAAGATTTCTTGACAGATGACGTGGTTCGTGAGTGATTCCTTCCTTTAGATAGAGGGCAACTCCTCCTCCTTGTTTCCCCACGTTTTCAAGATTATCTTGACGATCACTTCGGATCATAACATATCCTGGTATGGTATAGCTGTCAGATGAGGTAGACGGGTGAAGCCAGGTTTCCGAAACACCAAAAGCATCAAATTCAAAGTCACTCACCAACGAACACATTTCATCAAAGCCCGTATTCAATGATCTCATGTTCAGGTGAGAAACTCTAAGACAACTTGCTGCCCCCCCTACTGACTAGTTTTCCGAGGCCCGGGTAATACTCGGACTTTCACGAGGTTCGAGATCGCCAGGAATGTCCTCCCCGACCTCAGACCCTGAGCCAGCAGCAATAGCAGGTTCACCTTGGCTCTCTTGATCAGAAGAGAGTAGGGCTACACTCAAAAGAGCCAAGTACACATTGTCTTCAAACAGAGAGCTGAGACGAGAGACTCCCCTTTTATTGAAATGAACGCCATCCTTGGCGAGATATTTTTTCGAAACAAGTGTGTTTGCCTCGACGAAAAGAACGTCAAAATTGCCACACATCAACTCCAATTGGGAGTTGAAGTCATTTAGAGCCTTGTAGCCAATGGTCTCGTCTGGGCAACACACTGTTTAGAACTATTTTCGCATCGGGAAACTGTGTTCTGGCTGTGTAAAGAAGCTGGGCCATGTTATGTAGAGCTTCACGCTTCCCATGACCACCGTTGTAACCGAATATAATCATTCCCCTTGTCATCTTTTGGATTACCCAGGTGTAAGTGACACTACATGCTGTACCCAGTTTTATGTCTTTCTAGTTCATAGAAATTAAACTCTTTGTGGAAGGAGTATGTGATAGTCATGCCATGTTTTACTTCCTTTTCTGATATTCTTATAAATAAGTTTTATGCCTAAAATATTATTTCAATATACAGAATATTAGTAATAAAAATTAGTGGTTTTCGTGAATACAATCTAGATTTCTTGTTAATATTTTATACTAATGCTAAATAATTACAATGTACTGTAAATGTAGCTCTACAATAACTAATACGTTACTGGTGTTGTAATATAAAAATAATTGAATTGCAGGTAATTGTTTCATTCACTGCCAAACAAGAAAGAAGGACTTTAAAAACAATAATTTGATTTCAAACACTAATTTTTATAATGTGGATTTACCTCTGACACTACTCTAAGTTTCCTAATTCACGCTTTTAAATATTAAATGTTTTATTACACAATTATATAAAATAGGGACAAAACAGAAATAAATGAAAATGGTCAAGAGCTCTTATAATCACTTAAGTCGCAAACAAAAATAATATACCGACTATCAGATGTTTTATTACGAGTAATGATGCAGTCGTTATTAATGATTATTTTTGTTTTATATAGAAATATGTTTAAATTTAACGATTGTTCATTACAGGATTTTAAAATAAAATGATGAATGTTCATTGTTAAATGCCACATAGTACAACAAAAATACCAGAATACCTAAAAAGATTGAAACAGTTACATAATATTATGTGAACTCTACACATCAAAAATTAGATAACTGTATCAAACATTATATTTAAACTTAGCTTTTAAGCAAATTTTTGATCACCTATTTACAGGAATAATGGGATATTGTAAGGTAGCTTTTACAGAAAATTGAGGTTACAGCCTGTCACATAACAGAATTATCGGGAATTGTTTTATATATTGGTTGATAATAACAACCGTTCCCAATACCATCCACACGGTTATAGTATTCTTTGCACTTTATTATTTTCAAGGTGTTCCTAAATTTTTGCTAAACGTGAGGTGATGCGATGACCTTTCAAGCATTGTCATAAATGCATGTACCTGTAGATCACACTAGAACGCACGCTGACATTTGACAAAATTGTATTGCAACAAGAGTTAATAAGGTGATCAGTTCAGCGAGGTATCATTATTTAAGCGGTAGTTTGTATGGTTGCCAAACCCGAAACGATTCTGACAAAACTCCATCATACGGTTCTCATGTGTGATGGCTGCAGGAATATATTGCCACTAGTGAGGAAAATACGTGCCAGCAAAAGTGAAAAAAAGTTTGGCGGTTGTCTGGTAAACAACATGGTAAGGATAGTAAATTGAGATATTAAAAATAACTTTCAGTACATAAAATGTACCGTATTTTAGGGCCGCCACTCATTTGCGCGTTTATCATTTGAAGCAGTATGCCTTAAGAAGTGAACAACTAATAACTTAATTATACACACCATGGTTTGAATAAGTATGATAAGATATAGAAAATTTTTTTTTTATACTATGGGGGAACTCCTCAATTACCAGGCTTATGAATGTCAAAATGAAATGTTTCGGATAATGTTAACGAATGTGAAACAAAATGAAACTGGTAAGTTACAGTTTTCAAACCAGGTTAACATGATTAAAATTTTAATCAAGTTTGTCAGTAATTTCAGCAATAATGCAATATGTTTATTTCTTTTTTAAAAATGGGGCCTTAGGAAATGTGCCCATGGATTAACAATTCCGTCTTGATTACATTCTTGGTTTCCCATCCATTGACGAAAAGAAAGTTTAGCCAATATCCTCAAATATCCTTCCGCCATATATTTTCAATAAACAATCAACTCATCTCCATTCATTAAATTTCGCCAGCCTTTGAGTAGACACCTCATACCTGAATGGTTTAATTCATTTATCATGGTACTCTCCATATGTTTCAAAAAAATAAGAACCCACGTCATAGTGCTGTCCCAAATATTGGACTTAGGTTAACAAATATTCTCCATTGTTCCTCTCGGAAATTACTTTATTATTTTAAAATTAAGATTTTCGAATTGGCTGACTTCACATAATGAGTGAGTGTCGATTATATTGTTAAGAGAAGTTTTCTCCTAACCGGAAAACAAACAGGGAGAGTGTAATCTGCGGTTGCCGTATTTTTTTTTTTTAGTGTTCGGTATGCCAATATTCAATAATCGAATCTAGACACGAAATGGGCACATAGTTGAAAATGCCGTTCAGGTTTGAGATAGGTTTTGGCAGAGGATTTTAGATGGACTAAAGATTAGAGAGTTTTTTTTAACTATTGGGCGTAATGACGGAGTAATTGACAAAAGCAAAATATCAGCCAGTTTGGAAAACATTTCTTGTAATTTCTCAATAAACACTTAATGCCTCCTTGTCGATCGTGGGAGTAAATGCGCGGCATCTTATTTTTTTTATGCATAGGCAATCGGCCTGTCTGGTCCCATCCTAATTATCTGTGGGAAAGATACTGCTTCTTAGAACACACTGGCAATGCGCCATTTCCAAGTGTTTATAATCAGTTAATGCAAGGTTGAAATAGCAAGTGTTTTTCTTCACTTGCTCTGATTTTACCTTTCTACCCTGCTTATAAAGCATAGCCACTGAGTTAATCCACATTCCTTGGTCCATCGTATCTGTTACTACCTCTCTTAAAGAGACAACATAGGTTCAAGGGATGTCAAGCGATTTTTTGCTAACAAATCTTTAATTCAAACTGTAAGATAACTTAGTACTTTCTTTTTTTGGCGGGCCTACGGAGAAAAGTTCGAAGTTCAGATACATTCTCGTGGGCTTGTTCTCTATCTGTACTTTCTCAACTACAACATACTTTTTATACTTCTTTTACTTTATCACATAATGTTGTGCAAAATTTAGATTCACAATGTAAAATAAAATGGGCCAAGAGTACTCAACACCTTTGAATTAAAAGAAGTTACACTATATCTTTGTTATAGTTTGAGGTTTTCGAGTTTGTCTTTCAAGTACCATGTTTAAGGTCATTGGCCGAAACAGACTTACTGTTGTTTCATCTTGTACAAATGAATGTAGTCAACGAAGCATTGTACCCGTCGTTTAACCCGATGCAGTGTTTTATCTATTGGGTTGTAAAATTACCCCCCAATAATATGGGTCGGTTCAGGCTTATATACAGCTCTTTACGTTTACTTAGTATTTGCGTATGCGCACTTTCTTCTTAGCGTCCATTTCTAAATTTAGATAAGCGTTACTTTCTTGTAGAGTATATAATGTTCCCTAGAGTAAGCGTTTTTTCTTATTAATTTAGAGTCTTTTTTAAAAGTTTTTATAGAAATCTATACTGAACACTCTGCTTCTGTTGTCCTATTTAACATTTCTTGTTTTCCAAGTTGTTATTTGTACCATAAATTATTCTCTTGAATTTTGAAATAAATAAATATTCAACAAAGCTATTTGATAAAATTATCTGCGGTTCCATTTTTTTCAGTTTAGACATTGATTGTTTTAGACATACACGATATAAGTGACCTATTTTAATTGGCATAACCGTTGCAGTTAGAAGCTTTGAACTTGCACTGATGTGATCTACGGAGAGTTATCCCCTCATCTAATAACGCCCTTGTTCTGGAGATCTTTTAAAGTCAGTCACTGCCGTATTTTGGGCTTAAAACTTTGGCACAAACTACTTGAATCTATTTCATTGCTCTTAGTCGAATTAACTATCTACTAACAATAATGTAATAAAACCAATTAAAAAGCAAAGATCGTGAATTTCACTGAACGATGGCAATTGTACCGGAAAACCCTGTTTCCTTCACCAATCCTTCCATCGTC
>NW_025778162.1:0-26604 GCF_021130785.1 Homalodisca vitripennis
ACGCCTGGTCCAACTTTTCCGACACTTAAAAGTTTCTTAACATTGCGTCTTATAAACTAAAACTGAAGGTTTTCTGAATTTTTCACTCATTACGTTTAATTTCTTATATATTCTTCTCAAAAATGCACGTAGCAACCTTCAACGTTACATGTAGGAAAATAGTGCAATTGTTGGTTCCCTTTCTTATTTAAAAGTCACCACTATTTATTATTATTTCAAAAAACCATTAACTTCAAAAGTTTGTAATGATTGTATTTTTTATATTATGTTTATTATATTGAAGTTCAATCACAATAGTGTGGAAATAATAAAAAATATAGAACGTTTCCTTATAAAACTACAGCTATTTCCAAAATAAAAATATAAGTAATACATGAGTTTATAAAATAGCTTTCTATAGTTGATACATATTAAGTTCCTTAAAATAATGCGCACTTACATGGGAGTTTAAAAAAGGTGTGTTTATATATCGTATTAAATAAACTTTAACAATACATTTTTAATCAACTTAAAAACAATTTTGGAGATAAATTCCGTATTGTATATAAATTCGAAATGGATAAATCCCATCAAAGCTGATGAATAGAATAAGTTAACGAAACTTATCACTATATCAGAGTCCTTTTTGTTAACAAAATCGCAAAAGTGAATTTTATTTGAAAGAAACAAATAATTTACGGATTATTAACAATACAAGCTTTAAATATAAAGCTCCCAAACGTTCGTTTTTTTATCATTCCAAAAAGCGATCCAGGAAGATTAATAATGATTAGATTTTTTATGTTAAGGACAATCAGAGTTGTAATAGCTTTGCACTTATCTGAGAAACACAGAATATAGGGTAAAAATTCATAGCCTACGAAATGTGGCAGGAGTGACAGGTATTACTTCCTTGACCAGGAAAAGTACATTTGTTGACCACATTGTATGTGGACCGGATGTGACGACATCAACATAAAACTTTCTCAGAGACCAACGTTATTTATGGTCTTGTTTCCACATGAAATAACACATTCTAATAAATTTAGCTTTAAAAGGCTCTCACGGATTCGTGTTGTAAAAGTAAGCGAAAATAATAACCAGATTTTAGGTGTCCCATGAAAAGTGACTGGAAATGCTTTTCTGAAGATATTATAAAAACAGTAAAATTAAAATTGTAATATAAAGAAATTTTTAATTCATAGAATGTTATAATAGTGAATCTTGATAAAAACGATGATAAAAATATAAATAATGATGTAAAGTTCAGCGCGCTGTTTTGTGTGAATAGTTCCGTATTCATTTGAATAGTAGGAAAACCACTTGAGTATACCAGTAACTTATATAAAAGGGATTACACAAGAAGAAAGGTACAGAAACACTTTGATAAGCTTTTCATATTATCGTTCATTTTGTTATTGCATTTACAAGAACGAAAAAGATTATTTTCAACTTCTTTCTAAGTCAATGACAAATCTATATTTATTCAACAGTAAGGAGTCAACAAAGCATTATTATCTCGCAGGAATTAAAGTTGATTGCTCCAATTAGTGCTCGATTGCATTGTTTTATCAGCTTTCTTGCTTGCTTTGTAGCTTTTTAGCCTGCTTTCACTTTCCTATGGGCATTTTGGTTTTCAGTCGTTCTTCGCTGCACTTTCAACCAATCCGATGCTGTCAAATTTCATTACATTACTTCTTACATTAAATTACTTTATTTACTTAGTTACATTACTTTACATTACATTAGACACGGTTTTATAAAAGTTCTAAAAAATAGTATTATATAATACTTAAGTAAATTTAATCGTTTTTAAACAGTACATTATATAACATGTCAAAAATTCGTTAATATACTAATTACTACATCAAGTCTTGTAGTCCAGAAGCCAATAGCAAATTTTGATTGTACAAGCATATATTCTGGTTTTTATTTTCTATAAACCAAAAATAAATTTCTTTCAGTCATGAAATTGATCAATACCTAAGCTGGGTTTGGTGGATGTCGATATAAAAGGGTATCAAAAGGGTTAAAAATCAATATGATGAAAAATCAATATGATCAATATGATCGATATGATCATGGTTTTTCTTAGTATACAATAAAATCATCCTTTGATTACGAAGTTAAATGTTAAATCATATTTATCTAAACCATGTAAATACCCCTAAATTAGGTAACACTCTCTTTGTAAAGTTGTCTCACTGTGATATAATTATTGATTATGCGTTCTAACAATTTGTTCGTCGCGTTCAGTTTATCATGTTCTGATAAATATAATGCGAGCAAAAAATAATAGCTTCAATTTGATATACTTTTGATACTTTCCCAATGATAACTTTACCATAACTAGCGCGTCTGCCGTATAATTGTTTTTGAATTGGTAACAAGGATCGACTTGCTAAATTTAAGGTGTTTCAGTTATGTACAGAACGTTCATGTTGAATTAGAATGAGAAAATATATATATATAGGTATTTGGATGTTTGAATTGTTTATGTTCAGTCACACAAAACCTAGTGGGGAGATTTGTACTTAATGTGACATATTCATTACTTAGGGATGAGACTAAATACAAGCATACCTTTTTAAAAAAAATACAACTTACAAATACACTTGAAAGTTATAGAATGTTTATTTACTGTTATGATGGGCAATATTTTTTTACAGATAGTTGAGTCACAGTAAATAACGAGTTGTACAAGTTTTGAGTTGTTTGTACTGACAGAAATATCAGCATTAGTTTTGGTTCATTACATATAGTGATGAAAGTTTATCTAAATTTTATTGTAGATTAGCGGCAGTGGCGAACTAAATGAAGAAGTTTTCTCTCGTGTTAGTTAATGGACCTAAATTGATAATATGCACATATACGGTTGTAAAAATTGTTTTATTTTACTATTGTGGGATGGCAAGATTTTTCAGCTGTATTTGAAGGAACAAAAAGTTATCCGCGCACTAATATGAATATTCGGTTCCTGAATCGAGTTTAGGAAAAAAATCGAATCGCAGTAAGCCCTTGACGTAGTAAAAAAATCAGAAACCAATAACCAGAAACTATATGAAATTTTCTAATCACCTGAGGGGACACAAACTTAGTTTTACATTTATGAGGCATACGGTATTGAATAGGTATACATTTAGGACAATGTAGCAAACAGAGGTTTCACTTCGTCTGGTTTTCAGGTATGCGCGCCTTTGCAAAACTCATACCGAAGATAGAAACAAAATAAACGAGGATTTATGGGAATAAACCATAAAAATATTATTATTAAATCAGGGTAGTTTAAATGTCTCTATGCGGTTGTGTGCATGCCTACGTAGATTTGTTTCACAGAACTGTTTAGAAAACATTTTTAACTTACTGTGAACAGACATCCTACCAATTTAGATATGTAGAGGAGTCTGGCTCAGCCGGGAAATGAGAATTTTCCACTCTGCAACTTTATATAAGTGTAATAGAAGCGCGGAAGTAGACGTTATTTGATTATATTACGTTTTTCAGTCGCAAGTAATGTATTTAAATTATGATCAAAAGATTTACAGAGTAAGAACGACTAATAATTAGTTTAGCATTAACTAGTATATCTATTCTATTTTTCAATGTTATTTTTATTTGCCAAAACGGAAAAATATTGTATAAAATAACATATGGTCAATGTTTTGGTTTTCGGTTTTGGAGACCCAAACATATGAACTTTATATGTTTATATGTTTTGTACTGCCTTTTACCTCACAGCACCTATAAATATTTATAATTATTATTTGGGATAAAAATAAAACTCAAATTTTGTTTTAGAAATATAATTAATTATAATCAGATCATAAATGATCATGCAAGAGCTGAACCTTAAACAAGGTGGTGTGTGTGTGTGTGGTGTGTGTGTGTGTGTGTGTGTGTGTGTGTGTGTGTGTGTGTGTGTGTGTGTGTGTGTACGTGTTGTGTATAGGATGTCTTAGTTTTAAACTATATGTTTATCTCCGAACTAACCTTACTACCTAAATTCAAGAGAACATGTTCTAAGATTCAAAGTATTAAATTACATTTACATTTATTTATTTATCTTATATTTACATATATACAAATATAGTACCAACAGGACTTCACGAGAAAATTTCCATATTGTCAAAAGCCTGCCCGAGTTCATCTTCACTGGCGTATACAATAACAAAATTATTAATGTATAATGTATAAGATTCGGAACAAATTTAAAGTTGTATAATCTTAATAAACTAAAAAAAACTAACAGTAACATTATCTCTTTGTATGCCTATTAACTAAATTCAAGCAGAGTAAAAAGAAATTCGGCAGCAGCAATTTGACAAACGGCGATATAAGCATAAACACATTATTGGTTTCCAAATTTGTCATTCCTGTGTTCAGATCCATTGCTGCTTCATGGACTGCGTGGCTGTGATGTTACTTGTATATTTTAAGTACATAGTTTTGTAGAAATCTCCTGGATTCATAATGCCATAGACAGTGCTGAAACCCCCTTTACCCTCTTCGTGGAAGGTGCTGGAAGTCGGCTGGACCTAAAGAGAGAGGGGTCCCAAGTTAAAGAAAAACTAAATAATTTTCCAATTTTTTCGATCGCCATTCTGGAGCGAGGGCAAGAAAAATCAAGTGAAGTATTCAAATAATTACCCCCTCCACCATTTACGTTTTGCACTAAACTTTCTCCATAGCAGATATATAAAACGAACAGTAACTGATTATAGTTTTAAGCAAACATTATCCCTTTCCACGACAACTATAACAACTTTTCATATAGCCAACAAATCAACAATGAAATGTTTAGGTCAAGGATTGAAACTCCTTCTTCCTTATCTGAAATATATGAACAAGACCCAGATTCACATTTTTCACTCAATGCAGTTGATTTCCCAAAAGATTACAAACAAAAATAAAAAAAAAAACATGTAGGTTACAACCTTGTCTCTGCTGTATGACTTAGCTCACCGTTCATCGTAGTGGAAAGCCCATTCCTGGGCAACCGTACATTGTTCAGAACGGTGACCTAAGCATCGGTACCGGTATAAGGATCGGAGAGACTATAACCAGTGTTTTACGAATTCTGTAGAACTAGTTAACAAAACTCATAGATCTAAAATATTGAAAACACTGGTTACGTTCGAAACTACATAAAATTAGTCTAGTGAAATGTCAAGAAAAATGTTGTTTTGAAATAAACAAACATAGCTAAAATATATGTCTCAAGAATAACCTAGTTTAATGCATGGAAGTTCAAGTTATAATTAAAAAAATTCAAACAGTTGTCCCAAACAGTTTGTAGGCACATTTTAAACGAGGACCAAAGATTTTTAAGTTTTATTAATTTGCATAGTTGGATAATGTAGGTGAATTAGAACTTAATAAACAGCAGGACAAGAATATAGATAAATATTGGAAAACCAGAGGAACCTTAATATATAACTATGCATGAATATAGAACTTATACCTTCTGAAGCTACCTAGACATAATCTTGATGAGCAGTGAAAAAAGGAAGTCCGAACCAGCCTCTAGTAGCTCATGAAAAGAACGGGGTTCACAAATTCGGAAATACAATTTTCAAAAAATAAATTCAACCAAAAATACACCATCCGAAAAAATGGAAGCATTATTTTAGCTATTGTATAGTACAATTATTATTGAATTTATTTTCCGCCTGGCGAACAGTATTCTTCGCCTGCCTGCAATTTTCACACGCTGGTTCATTTTACCACTAACAGTGCTTTTCCTAGTAAACCTTTAAGCAAAGTATCGTAACAGTTATAGAAATATATAATTCTTGTAAGCATGTTATTAGTTTTTTTTTAATATATTGAGTTCTTCTAAAATTGAACATTAAGAAAAATATCAGAAGCTCCTACATTGGACTTCGTGTAGAAAAATATTATATGTTTTCAATAATAAGTTATTTGTATATCATAATACTTGTTAGTATATCATAATACTTGTACTTTAAACACTTCCACTTCCATATTTTTCTTTGATAAATCGTAAAATACACAAACTAAATCTCAGGACATGCATTTACCGAGGACAGTAAGTATTAAGCTATTTCCTAAATTTTGTCACTCATTCTAGATTCACCCTATGTACGTTTTTGTTACATGACTTAAAATCGATCTCTAAATGGGAAAGGACAGATCCGAACTTATATTCCACGAGCGAATTGCTTTCCAATCCAATCAACAGTACTCTAAACACAATCCGTAGACTTTAACCAGCACAGACAAATTAACGGACAAAACACCAATCTGCCCAACACAGCAGTTTACCTGAACTGTTGAAACACAATTAAAGTTAGCAGGAAATGTCACTGTGGGACATTGTACACGACCAACTTCTGGATTTTAATTGCGGTTTTGATTAATAAATTCAACTCTAAAAAGTTATTTATCTGATTTATTTCGTTTTCAATGAGTCCGCACCCAACCTCAGGTAATGACAATAACAAGGTAGTACCAAGGCACACGACGTGTCACGTGACACGCCCTATCTAGTTTATATAGAAATAAACTGATACAATGGAGTATCGATGGACCCGATTGTATGTAACAAAAAGTTTTATCAAGCGATCCACCAAATATCACGTGTTTAAAATAATCACATGACTTTACTGAAGTTTGTTTATTAAATTTGTAGATTCTATGATTTTTCGTTGCCATCTTGGTTACTCAAAAGACCAATGTAAATATGTCGGCTCGCCAGATCTCTTAAAGTGTCATGTAAGATAATTGTACTCACCTAAAAGTTCATCACGTAAAAATGAGGCGAATTAAATATGTAAAGTCTATAGGTTAGTTTGTTTTCCAGATATTGTGGCGACAGGGAGACGACAGACTTGTCTAGCCTCCCAACTGACGGGTTTCGCTAAACCTCAGCTAATAAATATAATTACTAATACTGCACGTTTTTTTTAATGCTTTCCCCGTATAAAATAAGGGGTTATATAAGTTGAACAGCCCACTCTTATTTCAATGAGATATGTCGCGGCCCTTAACAAAGATAAAGTCCTCAAAACTACTTCTCCTTCCGCTTATTACAACATCTAAAATCGGATACTGTCATAGACTGACTCCTGGAATCTAGAGTTCTCATCTTGCTGAAGAGATCCAAAAAGAATCAGTTTTCAGGCCCTGAAGGAGACACTACAGGGACTAAGCAGATGGTGAAAAGTAGCAGAAGTCAATATTCACATAGAATAAAAATTCCCACCGCACCTACTTGATGTTTACCTTTAAAACTTCAATGAGAAAAATAATGTAACCGTGGTAATATTGTTTAACACAGTATGTTTTGTTGCGATTAAAAATAAAATGCAGATAGTTGGAAGTATACAAGTATCTGCATAAGAAGTCTTTAATGAATGTCCATCATTTATTTTAAAGCGCAATTCAAATTTGTTATTTAGATCTTACATATAATTTTTTATTTAGCAGTTTTATGTTTACAGCTTACATATTTTTAAGTATGACTCAAAATGCGTTATTTTTTGGTAAACGCATAATCATAAGTTTTGGTCCCACTCAAAGCTAAGAAAAATAAAAAAATGTTTAAATTGGGAGATTGAACCTCAGCTACGAATTTTTCAGTGTTAAACGCTGAATTTTTCATTTATATCTGAAAAATTAAAATGTAGGTTTTAGAAAAACTTTTATTACGATGTAAGTAAAAAATTAACTCAAAGGATTCAGCCGGTTAGGATGATAGAAATCCTTGCATATTTTACCTGCATTTGTATGCAGCGTGCGATGCGAAACCTTATACAAATAGATTTACTGAGGAGCATTAAACAAGATTGCAGTAGCCAAGCCTTTTTGTATTTATTTGTGATACAACATTTTTGAGCGTACACTTATCAGTTGCAATAAAAAGACTCCAATTAAAAAAGCTATACATTTTGTTCACGTTAGGTTTTCCCGATTTTCTGATTTAAATTGGAAATAAAAGTAGGCTAAGAAACAGTTAGGTCATTAATTCAGTAATCAATAGATAACTGCTACAAACGTTCTACTCAAAGTTGAGTTATAGGATATTATTAAATTGGTCTAACAATATAATTTGTATTATTACTTAATGAAACCTAATTATATAAATGCGGTTTGCTTAAACAATGAAACAAATTAAAAATATATAAACTTCTTTCAGAATTCAACTAATTTCTTATTACATTTCACTAATTAGTAATACTGAAACCCAATTCGGGTAATCCATAACAATACGCAAAGCCGGGTTAAGCTAGTTTATAATTTTCTTAAAAAATAAAGACAAATTACATTATATATATATATATATATATATATATATATATATATATATATATATATATAAGTAGATATGAAATATGCCGGTTCTAGACCACTTTTTGAGACAGACAGAAAATCAAGGGAAAATACTGTTTAAAGGACAAGAAACGAATCTGTAAAATCAAACAGTAATGGCGGTTTCTGGACCACTTTTGGGACAGCCCAAAAATCAATACAAAATACTGTTCAATACACCATAAATATGTAAAAACAATTCACAATACAATTTACTTAAATAAACTATGGTAAAAACTGTATTCAAGCAATTTTTCATGACAGTATGACAACATAAATTGTGGAATTTATAATACTCGAATGTTGAATTTAGAATATGTTGGCATTACCGTTGAGCGAGAAATGTTGGTAGCACTGCGCGGCACACAGGAGAACTTAGTTAAAAAGATTTTTCTATAATAAATAGAACAATCTGAAAACATCTTGACCAGAAATTGTGCCGATTTGTGTCAAGGTTGTCACAAAAATCACCACTTCTCAAAATTTTAGTTTACAAATTTTTGCTCTTTAAATATGGAGCGGAAAAAGATAGAGTGCCCATACTGCAAAAAAGACATTTTTGAACATCACTATACTCGTCATTACAATTCGAAAAATCATTTGAAGAACAAAGAAATTTATAATAAAGAACTAAATTATTTGAGGACTTTGGGCTAAAGAGAATCAAATCGATGGTCACGAAAAGATGTACAATATAGAAAAATTGCGTGAATTAAAGAAAAAGCTTTAAGGAAGATAAAAAAGATCTCAATCTATTTAATGATGAAAAAAATTCAATCAATCGCTGAAAAAATTGTCCTTAGAAACAAACGATAAAACTAAGTCTGAAATGATCGAAGAAATTGAACAAAACTCTTAACGAAAAACCTAAAAATATCATTGATGTAGAAGTTTTTATCCTCAATACACGGTCTTTTCAAGCAATACATTTTAACGAATTTAAACGATAAGTTCATGTCAATTTACAAATATCTATCAATTATGAGGCCAGAGATTAAAAGTTTAATCGAAAAAATTTCAAGAAACCGTTAAAAATATGAAGGGCTATCTCTCTTTAGAATGCGAATACGAACGAAATTTAGTGAACGGTGAAACACAAAACTTGTCCAATGTACTTTACTATTAAAAGCAGACGAAATCTTCGACGTAAACGACTTTATTACTAAGCAATTTAATAAATTAACACATCGAGAACAGACAAATCATCCAAATAAGGGCTCTGGTTGGACATTAAAAACGTTGTAAACAACTGATTTTGAGCCTTAATAAACATGAATTTATGAACGCAGGATCATATATCGATTTACCAAAGGAAATCAAAGATAAAAAAGCTTGTGTAAATATCAAAAATAAAGATGATTATTGCTTTATTTACTCTATCCGATGCGCTATTGAAAAACCCGAGACTCATGTTGACAGAGCAAAAACAATACGAAAAATTCGTGAACGATGAGATATTTTCCTGGATTCGACTATCCTATGTCTTTAAAAGATATACAATTATTTGAAAAACGAAAGCAGCAAAGCAAAGTACAAGTATCCGAAAATGTCTGTAAATGTCTATACTTTTGATGAAAAACTACACATAGTACCGTTGCAAATTTCAGAAGTTTATGACGCCAAGTTTAGAAGTTGATTTATTGTATGTTAAACAAGATGATAAATCCCATTATGTTTCGATAACAGATTTAAGTAGATTAGCGAGTTCACAGATATCAAAAAATGCTCACAAGACGGTTCTTGTGTCGAAGATGTTTAAGCCATTTTCTACAAATATAGTGCTTTATCAGATCATTTAGAAATTTGTAAGCAACATGAAGTTTGCAAGCCAATTATGCCGTTTCCGGGTCAAACAACTAAATTTACCAATTACCAAAAGAAATTTAGCCATCCGTACGTTATTTATATGGATTTTGAAAGCATATTAGAGAAGATTTCCCACATGCAAAAACAATCCGCAAAAATCGACTACAACCAAGATTCAAATAGGTAAGAAAGGAGGGTTACTATACTACTTTTCAACTACTTTAAAAGAAAATCACATTTTTTGCAAAAAATTATTGCGAAAACTCTTAAATATAGCACATTTCCCCTGAAAACTTTGTGTTTTTTGTTTAAAATTTTAGGCAAAAGATTTCAACTACTTTTTACTTTCTAGAACATTTTTTAAGTAAGTAAATTTAGAGCTTTTTAAGTAAATATTTTAGTAAAAAAAACAAAAATCCTAATTAAAAATTTTTGCTATTTAAATGGAAGTTGAAAATAAAATCTGCACTACTGGAAAATATTCTTTAACAGAACTCTTAGGAAATAAAATAAAACCAACTAACGAACGATTTGGACTATGGCTTTTAAACGAAAATTTACATAAACGATAATCTAATTACAAATATTGGAGATATAAACTATACAGAAAGTGGGCAAAGAATGAGCAAATTTAGAAAGAATTACAGAACCTTTTTGCGATAATATTATGATTGTTAAAATAACAGATTCTACAGATTTAGAAGGTAAATTGTTAAAGAAAGACGCTTGTGGATCATTTAATAGTTACTTAAGAAGCAAATTTTCTAGATTTCCATTAGCAAAACATGGTGTAAAAGCGAAATTGCCACAATTTTTAGATTCTAATACAATAAACAATAAAAGGAGTTAAACAAAATTATACATAAAGATTTAAAAACCATAACAAATAAATATAAAAAAACCAGTTGCAATACCTTATAAAATTGAGTTAGCAGATGTAAAATTATTAACACTCTTGGAAGGAATTACCAGAAATACTAGAACAATTAGCTATAGAAACACTATTATTTGCTAGACTTAGACATAACACAAGATTTTGCTGGTATCTGTAATAAACAAGAAATGACCGATTATTTAATAGAAAACTATAATTTTTGTAAACAAGGAGAAATTAAAAATAACTCTAAAATTATTGTAGATAACGACAAAAAACTGTTGGAAAAGAATTATTGTTTAACTTGGTTAAGTTCTAATTCTAGGGTAAAAATATATAATAAATTTATCTGCCAAATAACGAGTCCAGGAAATTAATAAACAATTAGGTAACCATATAGTAAATTTTGCAAATTGTCCCGACAAAAGATTAAAAGAAACATTCTCTTGTGAGTTAGCAAAAAATAATGGAATTACGAGATTAGAAGCAACTATTTACAATTATGTAAACGAAAATGTCCAAACTGATAAAGAATTTGATCCGCTAGATGATTGTATAAGCTTATTAAAACAAAGTAGAAGATATTTTAAGAATGCTCCATTTTATTCTGTATCTTTATCGAAAATGTGGACAAAATTAACGAAGGCATTAAAAAAACAGTTGCTGTATAGTTTTTAACGATATTTTACAATATGTTTATTGGGGAAATAAAAATACGAAAAAATTAACAGGATTACAGATCAAATTACCAACAGATAAAGAAGAAAGAAGCAAGTTGATTACATACGTAATATCTGCATTTAGCCTTAATCTTTTACCAGTTAACCTTAATCTATGTAAAAGAAGACAAAGATGACAAAAAATTTGGTAAAGATTAAACATAAATGGCTATTTAAAAAAGAAGGCAAAAACATACTTTTCTAAGTCTAATACATTATTTTCGACGATTCCAAAAGAGATCGATTTAGAAGAATTAGGACTAATAAACACCAAAAATGTTGTTCCACACATCTGTCGAAAGAGATTTAATATTACAAACAAAATTATTTCCAAATACATTTAAGAAAATTGATCCAATAAATTCTATATTTTTAAAAAGTATTAAAAAAAGAGAACAAGAATTGGAGGAAATAAATATGGAAACTAGGAAAAGAAACTATCTAGAAAACTTAAAAGAAGAACAGGAAAAATATAAAGATAGTTTGGAAAAAGATAAAACAAATTAGAGAAATCGAAAACGAATTAGTTGATCAATTTTCGAAAAAATGGAAGGATTTAAGTACCTAAAGGACACTATAAAATCTCTGCATTTGTAGTTAATAGAAAGACTAGATTTAGCTATGTTGGAGTTTTAGCAGAAAAAGACGGTAAAAAAGCTGTATATTTTGTTTAAAGGACTTTTTAAAAATAAGTTTATCGAATTGTACAACAACAAGGAAAATTTAAAGGAAGAATGGATTTATTTTAATTCCATACAACGATCTAAATATAATTTACTATCCAATCGATAAACCAATTATGGAAATAAAAACAGACGGTTTAACTTCTTTTAAATGGCAATACTTTTCCTAAAATTTATAACACTAAAACGCTTTAGATCTTTTTACAAATAAGGAAGATATTATTTACAAAGAAGAAGATAGAAAATCAAGTACAAAATCTAAGAATGAATAACATTCTTGGAACCATAAAAGTAAAGGATTGTAAAAGATTAGAAGATTTACAAGAAGGATTAGAATTAAAAATAACTGCTTTATCTACAATAGTTTATAGAAAAACTGAAAGATATATCTTAAAATTCGAAAATGTAGAAGATTGTTATATTTCTAATTATTGGTTAGAAAAAGAAATAAAAGATAGAAAAAATTGATCTAAAATTACAAGTTAAAAATAAAGTTGTAGACAAGATCAAAACAAACTCCCTAATAAAAATAAAGAAAGATTCGTATTTATTGGATAAATGTATTAAAATTTAAAAAAATGTTAAAAGAATAGAAAGACGTGTTTAGAATTTTAAATGTTGTCTTAATCCACTACCATACTTAGAACTTCTAAATCTGTATTTTATAGAGTCTTCCTCCAGAAATATTTTGTAAATCGTTAGAATCTACATCAATTGTGGCTGTTAACAACTTTTTTAATAATCTCTAATATTTTATCTTCGTCTTCTGTATCTAATGTAAAAGAATCTGATTCTGTATTGTTTAAAATATTTACAGAGCTTTTACTATTTTTAAACTGTATTTCTACGAGTTCTGGCTTATATTTTTTCATCTAGAAGATTGTATAAACTTGCTCTTAAATTCTTAAAATCTGTCTCGGCATTTTGTATTAATTCTAAAATTTTATTATTTCTTTCTTCTTTCGATTTTATCTTTTTCGCTTTGTAATAATGTTAGTGCTCTATCCATTTATTAAGAAAAAAATTTGGAACGTGGAAACGCGGAACGTGGAACGTGAACGTAGAACGTGAACGTAGAACGTGAACGTGGAACGTAGAACGTGGAACGTGGAACGTAGAACGTGGAACGCGGAACGTGGAACGTAGAACGTAACATGAACGTAAATTTTGTGTTTTACGTTTAATTTAACGTGATTTTACATGTAAAGGTATAGGTTCCACGTTCTACGTTCTTTTAATCTTTTGTCGGGACAATTTGCAAAATTTACTATATGGTTACCTAATTGTTTATTAATTCCTGGACTCGTTATTTGGCAGATAAACTTATTATATATTTTTACCCTAGAATTAGAACTTAACCAAGTTAAAACAATCTTTTCCAACAGTTTTTGTCGTTATCTACAATAATTTTAGAGTTATTTTTAATTTCTCCTTGTTTTACAAAAATTATAGTTTTCTATTAAAATAATCGGTCATTTCTTGTTTATTACAGATACCAGCAAAATCTTGTGTTATGTCTAAGTCTAGCAAATAATAGTGTTCTATAGCTAATTGTTCTAGTATTTTCTGGTAATTCTTCCAAGAGTGTTAAATAATTTTACATCTGCTAACTCAATTTTATAAGGTATTGCAACTGGTTTTTTATATTTATTTGTTATGGTTTTTTAAATCTTTATGTATAATTTGTTTAACTCCTTTTATTGTTATTGTATTAGAATCTAAAAATTGTGGGCAATTTCGCTTTTACACCATGTTTTGCTAATGGAAATCTAGAAAATTTGCTTCTTAAGTAACTATTAAATGATCCACAAGCGTCTTTCTTTAACAATTTACCTTCTAAATCTGTAGAATCTGTTATTTTTAACAATCATAATATTATCGCAAAAAGGTTCTGTAATTCCTTCTAAATTTGACTCATTCTTTGCCCACTTTCTGTATAGTTTATATCTCCAATATTTGTAATTAGATTATCGTTATGTAAATTTTCGTTTAAAAGCCATAGTCCCAAATCGTTCGTTAGTTGGTTTTTATTTTATTTCCTAAGAGTTCTGTTAAAGAATATTTTCCAGTAGTGCAGATTTTATTTTCAACTTCCATTTAAATAGCAAAAATTTTTAATTAGGATTTTTTGTTTTTTCTAAAATATGTACTTAAAAAGCTCTAAATTTACTTAAAAATGTCTAGAAAGTAAAAGTAGTTGAAATATTTTGCCTAAAATTTTAAACAAAAAACACAAAGTTTTCAGGGGAAATGTGCTATATTTAAGAGTTTTCGCAATAATTTTTGCAAAAAATGTGATTTCTTTTAAAGTAAGTTGAAAAGTAGTATAGTAACCCTCCTTTCTTACCTATTTGAATCTTGGTTGTAGTCGATTTTTGCGGATTGTTTTTGCATGTTGGAATCTTCTCTAATATGCTTTCAAAATCCATATAAATAACGTACGGATTGGCTAAATTTCTTTTGGTAATTGGTAAATTTAGTTGTTTGACCCGGAAACGGCATAATTGGCTTGCAAACTTCATGTTGCTTACAAATTTCTAAATGATCTGATAAAGCACTATATTTGTAGAAATGGCTTAAACATCTTCGACACAAGAACGTCTTGTGAGCATTTTTTGATATCTGTGAACTCGCTAATCTACTTAAATCTGTTTATCAAAACATAATGGGATTTATCATCTTGTTTAACATACAATAAAATCAACTTCTAACTTGGCGTCATAAACTTCTGAAATTTGCAACGGTACTATGTGTAGTTTTTCATCAAAAGTATAGACATTTACAGACATTTTCGGATACTTGTACTTTGCTTTGCTTTTGCTTCTTCGTTTTTCAAATAATTGTATATCTTTTAAAGACATAGGATAGTCGAATCCAGAAAATATCTCATCGTTTCACGAATTTTTCGGTATTGTTTTGCTCTGTCAACATGAGTCTCGGGTTTTTCCAATAGCGCATCGGATAGAGTAAATAAAGCAATAATCATCTTTATTTTTGGATATTTACACAAGCTTTTTTATCTTTGATTTCCTTTGATAAATCGATATATGATCCTGCGTTCATAAATTCATGTTTATTAAGGCTCAAAATCAGTTGTTTACAACGTTTTATTTAATGTCCAACCAGAGCCCTTAGTTTGGATGATTTGTCTGTTTCTCGATGTGTTAATTTATTAAATTGCTTAGTAATAAAAGTCGTTTTAACACCGTCGAAGATTTCGTCTGCTTTTATAGTAAAGTACATTGGACAAGTTTGTGTTTCACCGTTCACTAAATTTCGTTCGTAATTCGCATTCTAAAGAGAGATAGCCCTTCATATTTTTAACGGTTTCTTGAAATTTTTCGATTAAAACTTTTAATCTCTGGCCTCATAATTGATAGATATTTGTAAATTGACATGAACTTATCGTTTAAATTCGTTAAAATGTATTGCTTGAAAAGACCGTGTATTGAGTGATAAAACTTCTAACATCAATGATATTTTTAGGTTTTTCGTTTAAGAGTTTTGTCAATTTTCTCGATCATTTCAGACTTAGTTTTATCGTTTTGTTTCTAAGGACAATTTTTCAGCGATTGATTGAATTTTTTCATCAATTAAAATAGATTGAGATCTTTTTTATCTTCCTTAAAGCTTTTCTTTAATTCACGCAATTTTTCTATATTGTACATCTTTTCGTGACCATCGATTTGATTCTCTTTAGCCCAAGTCCTCAAATAATTTAGTTCTTTATTATAAATTTCTTTGTTCTTCAAATGATTTTTTCGAATTGTAATGACGAGTATAGTGATGTTCAAAAATGTCTTTTTTGCAGTAATGGGCCAACTCTATCTTTTTTCCGCTCCATATTTAAAGAGCAAAAATTTGTAAACTAAAATTTTGAGAAGTGGTGATGTTTTGTGACGAACTTGAACACAAAATCGGCACAATTTTCTGGTCAAGATGTTTTCAGATTGTTCTATTTAATTTATAGAAAAATCTTTTAACATAAGTTCTCCTGTGTGCCCGCAGCAGTGCTAAACCACACATTTTCTCGCTCAACCGGTTAATTGCCGAACCATATTTCTAAATTCAACATTGCGAGTATTATAAATTCCCAACAATTTAAATGTTTGTCATAATACTGTTCATGAAAAATTGCTTTGAATACAGTATTACCATAGTTTATTTAAGTAAATTGTATTGTGAATTGTTTTTTTTATACATTAATTTTAATTGGGTGTAATTGAACAGTTAATTTGTATTGATTTTTTTGGGACTGTCCCAAAAGTGGTCCAGAACCGCCCATAACTGTTTGATTTAAAACAGATTCGTTTTATTGTCCTTTAAACAGTATTTTCCCTTGATTTTTCTGTCCTGTTCCCAATATAGTGGTCTAGAAACCCGGGCATATTCATATCTACTTAATATATATATATATATATATACTATATAATATATATATATAAGATTGTTAAAATCAAGTTTGACAAGAATTTTAACAATAACAAACAGGTAATTTTAACAAGGATTCAAACTGCATTTTTATTTACGGAACGGAACGGAAACTTAAATTTATTTAGTTAAAGTCTCATGTCGTGTTTTTTTTTAAATTGAATACCTTTAGATAGAAATTTTTTAATTACGTTGTGCTTACTTGTTTAGATGCTTATATACATTCCCTTACACTCTAAAAAGGTTAAGTAAACGCCAGCAAGACTAGAATGTGTTTCCGTTGAAGTGACCTGGCATGGAATGCCTGTAGTTAAACTAAGGAGGTATACCCTTATGGAGTGCATCTACTATAAACAGAACAAATTAAACTTCCTGAATATTATAGCTTTATGAATTGATGTTTGCAAGCGCAAAACAATATCTTACGCCATTAATATGGCCAGCTACTGTTTCTTATAGTATAGGATAATGTCAGTAAAATTGGAAGTGAATTAGGAAAAAAGATGAAAAGTGGCACTTTATAATTTTTATTTAATGGAAATTTTATATAAAAGATATACCAGAAACTGTGTAAGTTATATCATTTTTCATTTTAACCGTCGGACATTGTTTTCATATTAAAGTTGATTTTAGCTCCAATTAACTTTCCACTGCACGTTTGGATCTAATACTAATACAGACTTGAATCCTGGATTCTGGAGCCATGTTCGTCTGGTGATATCGGATAAAGTCGACGATGAAGAAGCTTAAAACAAAGAATGTTACATCGTTTCATCAGCTACACATAGATTATAAAGTATAGTGTAAAGAAGAGCTGAAAGTGCTGTCGCAAAACTCCTAAACCATACACAAAAAGTTTGTTTAAACATAAATGAAGAGAAAACCAAAATACTGGAGTGTGGGAGAACAACCCAAATAAACAATGAAAATAATATAGAAATAGAAGGGCACAAAATTGAAAAAGTAAACAACTTCACTTATTTGGGAGTAATGCTGACGAATAATAATGAAGAAGACATGGAAATACAAACAAAGGATAAATGCAGCACAACAGAAGTTTATCAGCATGCCACAAGCTATTAAGCTCTCGAATTACTATCACACAAAACCAAACTCCGTAGTATTTGAGAACAAATTATTGAGAAAAAATCTATGGGCCAACCCTTGAAGATGGAGAGTGGAGGATAAAACATAATGTAGAGTTGAGGCAACTATATATGGACCCAGACATAGTAGCTGAGGTGGAGAAGTAGGAGAATGAGATGGGGGCTGGCCATTTACTAAGGAAGGAGGACAACTCCTTAGTCAAGAACGTCCTTGTAAACAATCCAGGAGGGCAGAAGAAGAGCACCAGGAAGGCCCAAGTTTGAGAGAATGGCGAGACCCAGATCAGAAGAGACATAAGAAAACTGGGAAGAAGGGAAGAAGAGGCTATGGATAGAGAGGTCTGGAGGCAGTGTGTTGGCGAGGCAAAGTACCATCTTGGGTACCAAGAGCCACGGCAGTAAGTAAGTAATTAAGTGTAATGCAGGGAAATTAGCACTCTCATTTTCTCATCAGGTGCAAAAAGTTTAGTCTCAATTATAGAATAATTAATATGGAATAACTATTGTAACACTACATAATAATTATGGAATAAACCCAATATGGAAAGTTACATCTTGGGTCTCCTGTAACTGTCATATTCCGAATAGATTATAATATTCACAAGTAACCAAGAAGTAGGCAGTTCATGAGCTGAATCAATAGATAAGGGACGTTATGGACCCCTCCAACAAACTTTGGAACATGTAGACAATTTTCAGACGTATCATATTATACGTTGCCTAGACTACTGCATCCTTAAAGAACAAAAACAAGGGTTTCAAGAGGATTTAATAAAAACCAATTTAAGTATAACAATATTTTTCTGTTTTAGGCTATATCCTATATGTATTAAACCAATATGTTAGTTAAATGTATTAATTTGACTAATGGCATTATCAAGGATATCACTGCAAAACCACTGCAACCCTCCTTCACGTTAACCGTAACCCTCACCTAACATATTTTGACCTAAATAATAGTAAACTAACAGTGGAATTACCCGATAATTGCAATAAAATTCACAATAAAAATGGTTAAGTATTCCAATTTATAATAAAGCACTAACAAAGAATTCTTAACTTTACATATATTTTACTTTCAAGTGCCGTATGAATATTGTTCAACTTGGCTTATCTGAAATTCAACACAGCCATACAGCCGTTCCGGTGGTTTTAAGTTGTAAATAACTAAAGAAATTTACAAAAACGATTAAGTTATCAACACCGTTTGGTGATTGATAACTGTAATATCAACTCAAAAATGTGAACATTATGTCTCGTGGATTAAAACTATTTTTGTCTATTTAATTATTGGTTTGGACGTTGTAATAGCAATTTAGAAGTATGATACTGCATAAGCCCAGATTTATTTTTCATTTCAAAATTATATATATGCACCATAATTATATAATGAAATTATATTAATATAATTGCGTTATTTTAATTAAGTTTAAATTATTGGATTCAATTGAAGACAAATTAATTCACCCGAAAAAAATAGATCGAGGGCCAAGGAAAGCATTGGAGAGCTAAATGCCAGTTTTCAATAACAATATCAATGTGAACTGATATGCTTTTTATCCTCAGATCGAAGGTAGTGAATAGAGTGACTAATGAACAGAAATAGAAAAGCCTATATTAACATGCCAGAGTGTCCATGAACTTTATTTAATGATACATGTAACATGTCTTTTACTTCAGGATAGGTATTTCATGATGAAACACTCATACTAATCATGTACATTAACTAAAAATCATGGGTTTTCCATACTATGTTAAGTAATAATCTTTCACTCTCCATACCCAGTGGTCCCCGATTAGTTGAATAATTAATTTACATCTTGTAATATTTTTAATATTTCATTATAAAACTACCTATTGCAGGATGTGTCTATGTCAACCAGACGGTGTAAGACGTTGGACTTTAAATTTGTGCTAGAGGTGCAGGTTCGAAATCGTTTCTGTGACCAATGTCACCTTTTATATCAGTACTATTTACCTGTTAAAAGCATCTCTTCCTTTTATTAAGAGATGTAGCCACGAAAAGTGTTTTATAATAAATAACATAATATTAATAAACTTTGAACACTTTTAAACTTTTATTTTTCTTACTATGTACATTTCGGAATCATTGATTCCATCTTCAGGTAAAAAATCCGAAATGTACATAGTAAGAAATATAAAAGTTTAAAAGTGTTCAAAGTTTATTAATATTATGTTATTCATCTCTTCCTTATTCTGTTTGACGTAAAACTCGTAAAATACCAGTGAGTAATGATGACTGGCAGAATATGTGTCAAACAAAGAAACTGGCTCTCCTTAATAAAGTTAAGATATACATGTTCTTCAGATTTAAATGTTAAGCACAACTCAGTGTCAATATGACAAGATACTGATGGTATTGAAGACAATAATAAAACCGATCCCACTGGACAAAGTGCACAACTTGTATGTACTTCTCTTGGAGTTAGGAATTCAAATTAATTCTTTTAAAATTTGTTATTTAATATTTATCACATTTAAACACATGCCTTGATTAATTTTTCCTGTTTTAATAACTTACATACATTTAATAATAAAATTTACAATGTTTTAGCTGCTCCAAAAGGTCACTTGTGTGATTAATAGTTTTTTTATCAGGACCTTTAAAATTCGTGGTCACTCAATGGTGATTATTTATTTGAAATCTTTCAGTTGCTCATGAATTCCACATTTAGGTTTGTGAACTAAGTAGTTATTGTGCCAAAAAAATACTTCACAACATGGAGGGGAAGGTGTGAAGAATTTATTTTTTTTTTAGTGTGAACCATTATAATTAATGATGTATAATTCATGCAATGTATTAGTTTTTTATAAGTTGGTCTTTCGCACTTAACATAATGACATATTTATGTTTTAGACTTGAGAAAAATAAAAACAAATAATGATGCATTGATAATTTACATTCCAATACTATAACGACTTGGATTGTTGATATTAATATTTCCTGAGTATTAATATTTAAATTATCAATGAGACATCCAAGACGATAAAAAAATATTTTTTGATTAGTAAGCTCCTAGTGAATATTCAATACAATTTATTACTACAATTTGTTAACTATTAAATATTATCTGGTTTGTCTAAAATTAAAATCACAGTTCTAATTAAAAATAATAGATTTATTAAAACTGGAAAATTAATAAGTTCAAAGTTTCAGAATTTTTTATCACTCTATTTTCCACAAAGAATTGACAAACCTTTTAGTAAATTTAAAAATTCCTTTGGCAAGAAATAAAAATATTAAATCAAATATATGAAACTAAAAATCAGAGCTCCTCTTCTAAAATAAAATAATAAAGTTTTACAGGTAAAAATAAAATACCACTTGGAAATAACTAAAAATAAAAAAGTTCACTTCTAAGTTCACTCACAATTCAAAAATGAAAATTTAATCTTCTCTTTACATACTAGTTGAACCTTAACTTTCAAGTCTCTGCAATTCAAATTACAACTCTCTCAAACAATTATTAATGTTCAATTAATTTGCAATTAATAATTCACAATAAAACAGTTCCAGTTAAATATTAATAAATTACTACTTTTCCAAATCTCAAATAAAGTTATTAACAAAGTTCAATTTTAATTCACTTTTCTTGCAAGCATGAACCAAATGTAATTTGTATGATTCTATTATGCTCTATTGTTCTTCGAGAATAAGTTATTCAGATTGCTCTGTAGTTTCTATGAATTTAATATTTCCTCAAAATCCTCGCGAAAAAAATTTTTAAGAAACACGGCGCACTGTAATTAACTTAATACACGAAAATAACCAAAAGAAGGGCGAAAATATGAGCGAGCGCTTAAATACTTCCCTTTCCAACAAACCTTTAAGGACATCCGCGGTGTTCTCTCATTGGTCCAGCTGTGTCAAAACAAGGAGAACAGTACTCGCAACAAGACAAGTTCTAATCAATTCAAGGCAGTCAACCTGCCTTCCTAACAATTTAAAAACTACTAGTACTAACTTGCCAAAGGATTACATGTTCGTTTTTACCCTGACTTTTCACAATCTAATCTAAAATTAAATCCCAATATTCGATTTTAATTTAATTTAAGTTTTAATTAGAAAAATAAATCAATGTAGCTTTAAAAACGCTACAAATACTTAATATACACCTTATTTATTTATTTTTTATAGTTAAAATAATCATTTTTATTGATTAAAAAACGAAATTATTCCCTTATAGTTGTAATTTGTAGGGATTTCAATAACTGTATTAAAATCCGAACATATTGTATTAAATTGCAATAGCCATACAATAGACACCTTTTCATACTCATTAAAATGATAAAACACATAAAAATAATCATTAAAATGTTACATGAAACGATATCTGCTGGTTTGGAAATCAAGTTTTAAAGACCAAGATATAGTGATTTGTCATAAAACTATAGAATATTTATTATTCGTTTTTTATTTAAATATATTTCAATTCTGCATTCTTCAATTCTGTGTGAAATTATTGTGTAAATAGGCCTTCAATGTCGCTCATCACAGAAATAAATGTTATACGGCAGCTGGTTCCTAAAATACTGCGTGGAAATTAAGACAGATATAAGAAAGGGTTATAAATAAAGATATTTTCCAGTCACTCGAGTAATAGACTTTGCTAATGCTCAGGCTATACGATAATCAGCATGAAAAGCTTAAATTAGATGTGTAAAAAAATTTCAAGTTATCTTAGAATTAAAACTGTATTTCTTAAGCAAATATTGTATTAGTACCATATAATTACAAAATATTGTTTTTAAATATACAACTTTAACCTCTAGCATATACTTACCCAAAGAAAACCACAAGAGCAGTTTTGTTTGTTATGCATGGAATTTAAAAACGAGGCACAAGCCTTAATTTTATATTATCAGTTTAATTAATATTGATATATCACTGAAACCTGCTTTACAGTACAGTCGCAGCCTGTAGATTTGAGCTACCTATGAAGTCTGTGACAGGAACAGATACCACAAAGAAAAAGTAATCTGCCGGCTAACAGCGGAACTGTGATATAAAACAATACAGCTATTGTTTTCTAAATATCCATATCTTCTGAAATTATAAACATGATAGTCCTTTTTTCTAGCTTAAGCACTTGTTGAATAAAAGCACATCAAGAATGTATGAAGACAATCTGTTTAAAATAATGCGTGGATAAAGTGTAAAGGACTAGTCTGTAATAGTGATAGATATTATTTAAAACTTTTACTCTACAGCCAATCAATCGCTTGCTAACGCTGTTAGCGGTAACTATTTAAGAGGATAAGGATACTTTTGGACTAATTAGACCACTCACTGAACCTCGAACAATCAGCATTATGTTGGTAGCAATTATCAGGCAATATACGCGCTCTGTTGCACCTTAAGGCCCAATACGTTAGATCAATAACACTATTAATGTTGGAGCGTGATGCTCTAATTTATGCATTTATACATACATATATATATGTATGCTGTGTCTGTTTTTTGATTGGTAAACTATTGATTAGTTCATGCATATATTATTTATTTTATTATACTATCAGGTCTCTGTATAATTTTCGTAATATATATATATACATACATTAAATTTGAATGATTGGCAATAGCCTTATTTAATTTCAATTGTATCGCAAAAAGTACTTGCTCCGCCGGTACTCGAACCCGGATCTCTCACTTGCCGGGTGATTGTGCTACCATTACACCACAGAGCCCTCACTTATTAAGATTCAATTATTTTGTATTTGGGCCGTATCTGTCACATATGCATTTAAACGTTATTATTAAGTTTGGTTATTTAAACGGCCAAATACAAAATAATTGAATCGTAAAAAGTGAGGGCTCTGTGGTGTAATGGTAGCACATTCACCCGGCAAGTGAGAGATCCGGGTTCGAGTCGAGTCCCGGCAGAACCAATTATATATATATATATATATATATATATATATATATATATATATAATATATTTATATATATATATATATATATATATTGCGCAAATTATACAGAAATCTGGAAATTTAATAAAATTAAATAATATATGCATGAACTATTCAATATTTGACCAATAAAACAACAGACTTAAGAATTCAGTTCAGTATTTAACGAATAATCAGTAACAGTATAACTTATGTTACAAATACCCATACAAGTTTTCAGTCACCAAAGGTTTCCTAGCAAAATTTATTGTGTGCTCAGTTTGGTTCAAGTGGATGAAAGTAAAACCTGCACACAGTCCGCTATAGTCCAAAGTTGGCTATGTGACCTCCAGGCGTACAAACCCCCACCCTTTTCGCGGTTTTGGTTTAGACATTATAGCCAACCGCTTTCATATTCTGTTGGAAAAACTTCAATATGTACACTTTTTCACTTTCTCTAAAATCAAAAGTTGTTATTTGTTTTAAAACAAAACTACATTATTTGTTGTATTCTGTAATTAAACATTACAATTAGTTTTTTTTATAACATGGTTTACTATAGTATTTTAATGCGCTTAATATCTTTGATATTGTGTCACGTTATGGAATTTTGTTATTTTTAACTTAAAAATTTAACTGCTTGGAAAACTATATTTATCAACATTGTTTTATAAAATTTGATAATTTTTTTAAATGCATACCTATACCTATTCATGAAAATTTAATTCCATCCGACCTGGATTTAAAACTGCCCCATTAATTATTGAGTTATATGATAGAATCGGAGTTCCTTTCAAAGCTTTGGGAACCTTGACCAAATCCCTGGATAATGTTTGTCTACACCAATTTATATTCGCACTAATAATCAAAAACCGATTTCGTCATTTTAAGATAATGTTCCCATTTACAATTAAAATTACCCATTATTTGGGGGGATGCTTGTTTTAAAAACGACACATATGCGCTCTCCAATGAATCATAATAATATTCTCCAGGTAGCAATGTTTTGATAGAATTGACCCCTGCTTTTGAGTCAAGCTTGAAGTAAATAAACAACATAAACGATACTTTTCCAATTTATTGTATCATTTTAACATATAATTAAATTAGAACAGTTTTACCTCATCCTCCTCGGGACTCTATATCTAGCGTCTTGGAAAGAGTATAACTTCTGGAGTTCCAGAAGAATACACTTTTTCGCACACCCTGTATATATATATATATATATATATATATATATATATATATAATATATATGACAGGGTTGTTTATAATGTCTTATATATATAAAAATCTTGAGTCACGATGTGTATGTTAGCCAATAAACTCCCAAAACGACTGAACCAATTTCAATAAAATTTTCACATGTATCCCGTAATTTTAGTCTAACATTAAGAAGATAGGATATGTTATATATCTGAATTAGTTCGCTTTTATGTCGTGAATATATAACGAATAAAATGAGAAGAAAAGTTTTCAAAGCGCCCTTGCACCATTATACACCTGCAAATTACGAGATAGGATACTGTATAATTAAACAATTGAAAAACACTATTTGAAGGCGCTAAGTGTATGAATGTATAATTGTCTAAAACTCAAAATTTTTGGTTGAACTTAAAGGTTTGAGTGGAGTAGACCCACCTTTTGTAATTAAAATACATTATGCAATGTTACAATACATTTTTGACATATTTTCTTGATCGTGACATCAAGGTAAAATGCTACTTCAGGGGTTGGAAATATAATTTACTTCAATCCAGAAGAAATGCTCCAATACGCGGGCAAAACTTTTACGAAAAGCGTGCGAAGCCGCGGGAAAAACAGCTAGTTACTACTATATATAATAGTATATATAACGACGGAGTGTGTGATAAAAAGTTTATCTTATATATATTATATAATATATTTATAGGATACATATATATATATATAGTATTTATATATAGTATATATAACTTATATATATATATAAGTCTATACTGCGGAAATAAACATGAAAGACTATGTTGGATAACAATTTCATAAATAATAATGTTTAACTAATCCATACTTTACAGTTAAAATGTAGTTGAGATATGATATTTGTTGTTATTACATTTAAGGTAGTACACTAAGATATATTTATAAAGCAGATTTGAGTGCTAAAATTTCAAAAATATCAACATAAGTCCTAGGCGAATGCTTAAAAAATCGCATTGTTGTCATATGAGGTGATAATCTGTAATTGAAAATAAAGAACGCTGTTCAAATCTGATTCTAAGCTATTCGGTGTCCTCTTTATTGGCATAGCTTTACTTAGAGTGTTTCATTACCCCTACATACGTCACAACTTAATCGGTTTGAACGAAGAATGGTTCACTCTGGGAATAGTAAATATGTTCGACTACTAACACCAGTTTACAGATAACTTAAGAAGTACTGAAAAGTGAAATATTAGCCATTAAACCCAGATACGATAGTATTAGGAAATGATGTATTTGACAAATGAAGAGTTTCATTTATTTTCGCTACTGATGCTGAAGGTTATGGAACTGAGACGAGATTATTTCTGTCCATGTATAAATAAGTGTAATCGGCCCTATTTACTACGAAAGAAGGGCTAGTAAAAATCCACATGCGATACGGGTCCAAGGTGATTCTGCAGAGTGGCCAAGTAACAAAGAACATTTAGCTACGGTTTGAAAATCTGAGAAAGGAATATTCATTCTTATTGAAATGAAAATGATGAACCTGTGAATAGCTGGACCCAAATACAAATATT
>NW_025778163.1:0-20975 GCF_021130785.1 Homalodisca vitripennis
GGCTAAAATTCGAGTTAGTCACGTAGGTATGTCTGTCGGCTCATACATAACATCAGGCGGAGGGGTGTTTCAGCGACTCCTTTCTGCACCTTCGGCTAAAATCACTTTACTCTACGTCTAGCCTACATCATTAGACATGAGAAAGTCCTAGTCTCCACGTATTATTCCTGTGTGACGTACGGTCGTATCTCAATATAAGGTCTTGAATTGTTCGTAGATAGATTTGGGAGAGGAAGGAGATCTTTATGTATGTGCTCATGTCCTGACCGATCATTACTCTTGATCCCAGCCTTCCCAGTTCAGTGGCAATCAGCCCCCCCATTCTCACCGCCCCCCCCCTCCCCTGTTATAGACAAAACATAGCAACAGCTGTTTTTTATAATAATAAACTGGTGGAGTCGTGGCGCTATGTGCACTACAAGACATTCCTGTTCACTGAGCTAGCACGCATTAAAATAAAAAAAAAAACCCCACACCCCCACTTATTTTTTTTTTATCACGGCCTCGGGATGCCTACACCACATGTGATACAATGTGATATAAGTTGTTTAGAATAGGAACAATAAAGTTAGTCACATTTATTGTAGATTATTTGTAAAAGATGTCTAATTAATACTGTTCTTTTTAATATACATTACAACTAAATACGACGATTAAATGATGCGTATTCTATAAAGAACTAACGCTTGTATTTTTATTTTGACATAACGCACGCAATCATAATGTATATAACAGTTTTAAATGAATCTTTATTTGGAAGGTGGAACTCAGATTGGCACTAATACAGTCTTTAAGATGTCACCTACTAACACATGATCACTTCAAATACAACACTGCGCGGACTATAATTAACTTAACAATAAGAGATTTATTAAATAACAAGAACTATACTGAGCTATCTAGATTGATAGAGCGAACAATTCTATGCGATAACCAGGTTGACGCTGCATAAGTTGGGCAGATATACTATTTGCCTTGGTTGGTCACTGACCAAGGACTTAGTCGTTAATTAACGTCTTCAAACAACTCATTTCGCAATCTCTGAGCTCAGCTGCCTGTCGCACGCGCTTTCCATAGATTCGTAGTGCGGGACTCGCAGTCCACAGAGTCTTGTCCTCACAACGTGTGCATGTCGCTTTGCAGGTGTGTGTAGTGTGTTATGTGTGTAGAGGTGATGATTGTCAATCAAACAAGTTCGGCTCGTAAACACAGACCCTATTATCGGAAGACGCATTATGTCTCCACTAATCAACAATTCAAACTTCAAATTTTTTTTAAATGGAATAGCGCGATAATCTTGTATGTTAGTTTCTTGAAATTTATAGTACCTGTTGCTAGGTTGTAAGGAACAATGTTATTAATGTCAAAGCGTGAACAACGCCTGGTGTGTTATCAATGAACTCTATGGAACCGTTTTCGACTGGTGTTGATCAGTAGCGCACTTTGTAAACTCTCATACGATAAGCACTTAAATTATTCACGGGATACCGAGGGGAAAACTGCCAATATGGTGGCTTAAGTTACATAGCTAAGTGATAGAAAAAAAATGACCATAAGATATTCAAGGAGGGGAGGTTTCAGGGGGGGTGGAGGTCGAGGGGAATGAGGTTCTTGGAAGTCATGGTGTTCCTTAGTGGTCAACGTCCATTCCATCAGGCTCCAGACTATTTCTTTTATCTGATAGTCGTAATACAAAAGCTTAGTTACTAGTCTAGCCATGCTATCGATAGAGGCCAACTTAAATATCCAATATGCATCATTAAAAATTCTCTGTTTCACATGCAAAATCAATATACAGAAACTTGAATAATAGTGATATTTATTGTAAATCAAATATAATTCAACCGCACTTTCAGTCAAGCCTTCAATCTCTTAAAAAAGAATTCAAAAAATATATAACTTTTGTTAAATTATTGACAGCAACCAAACAGATATTTAAAACAGGGCAGTCACAGATCTGTTTACGAAAGTGTCTTTGGTCAAATAAAGTCTGCCTCAAAATTCCTACTTAGGAATTACATTCTTGTGATCGAGGTGTTGACTATGCATTGATGTACCCTCATCAGGTTATAATGATTTTTCATAGACAGTCGTATGTCTGGCAAAATCACATATGTTGTGGTCCTAAGGCCATATATGTTATTGAGACAATTGTCTATACAATTAAATGAAATAAAGAGAAAATTACTGCCTAATGTCAGGGACGCTGAAGACTCTAAAGTATTATGGGGGCTAATCTACTGATATTCGTTTCTATAGCGATATCTTTGATTGGGATAGTTTTTTTTTGGAGGTGGATAACATACAAATTTTCTAAGAAAACTTAAAGATTTCATGAGGAGATAATATGAATTCAATTGTTAATAGTACTAGATATAGTTTACTTTTTTATCAAAAGAATCACAAAGTTTAAAACATAAAATCAATATAAAAAAGAAAAAAAAAAGTCGAACAACATTTCCAAATACTCTTAGTAATTATGATAGTTGTTTATACCGTCCCATGGTCCAAAGAAGAAGCCATTCACCATAGATTTTAGTACTAAAACCCCAAATCATTTTTAAAGAGCGCAAAATATCAAATCTTACGGTAACTAAATACAACTTAAATTATGATCCAAAGTGAAAAATACCAACCCCCAGGAGGACTTTATAAAATTTATACTATTTTTCTTCGAGAAGCATACAGTTTGAAAGGTGGTAGACAATACATAACACCTGAAACCTCCTCAAATGTGACATTTTTGGCGCTCCCAGGTTTGATGCATGTGTATATTTAAAGTAGGTTCGTTCTCACTGTATTAATTGCCTCGGATTTCACTTGAAGGAGTTCCGCGTTATGATTGTTATAAAAACGTAGATTAAAACCAAATGATAACTCTAGGAGCCAACAGAAGTTTAATGACACTCAATTCATATTACCAAACAAATGATTCTGTATATATATATATTATATATATATATATTTGTTATAATAAAAATATTGTTTCATTAATAATTAATTTTTATAATAACAATAATACACTTAGTATACTTGATTTAAAAATCATTATACCTCATTAATAATTCTCTTAGTTATTATAATCAAACATATTAAAATTTAGACATCGAAAACCCCCAATATAAATTATGGTCACAATAAATACACCATTAAAAATAAAATTAATGTCTTGATATCCTTTACATTAGATTGCATAACTGTGTGAAAAGTTACAAAGGATAACATGCAAAGAAATGTCAAAACTCATAATATTAGGACTGGGCAGCAGTCGGATCCTTATCCATAATGAGATTGTAATTTTAAATAAAAGCAGCTTGTAAAATAAATCATAAACACAACTGAATATGACTCAGCTGATAATTTCACATACTCCCCTGGATAAAATAACTGTAAATATGCATCTCGAACCAACCATGCTATTGAAAAGTAACCTAATCGTATCACCATTTACGATGATTTTAACATTTTAAGAAGTTACTTAAATTAAATTTCCGCATTACTATTCGAAGAAAAATAAAAATTTAGTAATAGTTATGTAAAAATTAATACTTTTTTTAGTTATTTCCACAATATAAAAAAAAATTACAGTAATTAATACACATATCTTAAACGTCTCTAGACACAGAGGATAATGCTTAGATATTATCCATCAATTCAACAAAACTGAGCTCTATACAATCTTATAATAAGTTCTATTTTACTGTGAGTATAACCAGAATTTTTTTAGAGTAGAATCCGATAACTCAATGTCCTTGGATTTAACTCCTTTCTATGCAATCCTAACTTACTTGTTTCGTAATTCTTGAGTACAGGTTGAAAAGTCAGATTTTGAAATAGTTATGATTATAAAAAATAATTTATTCAACTTTTATACACTTGTCGAATCAGTATAACACATTCTGATGAATTGCAATTGATTTAAAAGAAACATATATTTTAGTGCTTAGTTTCAGAAATATCGATGCTTGATACACCGGAAATAACAATCGTAAGTTTCGGAGCGCTAATAGTGTAAACCTTGCCGTTATCGAGAATTGAAATCGCTAATTAGCAAACGCTTTGGATAAACAGTATTGTTAACCTTATGGCAAAACGAATCCTCAACGATTTTTTCCCCTATCTCACAAACTGTATTGAAATGTTGTTGCCTTGGGATCAGTTTGATGTAAAATGACTGTGAAAGTAATCTGTTCTTGAAAAGTTACACATTAATCAAGGTGAAGTATAACACACACAAGATTGTTTGCAGTTCTTTAAAACGTTAAATTTTAAAAGATTGTAACGAATATCAGCTAAAATTTTAAATTGTAATAATGATAATATTATTGAAAGAATGCACAATTACGTTTCTTGATAGCTGACAACAATTTAAATAAAAATAAAGATATATTTTAGTATTATGGAACGAATTCTATGTTCTATGATAAGGTATATAGGCTAATATATAGGATAATCTGTAACAGGAAGGAGTAGAATAGACCTTGATGGCCATCAGTAATTTGTACATTACACTGAGTTAATTCAAAAGTGTTCAGTGCAGTGGAGGATGATAGCTTAGATTGAAATTTACCGTTGATACGAATATTATTAAACTTAGGGGTGACACGGAGAGAAAGTACCATCCTTCAGCGCCAAACTACTGACTGGGATTGAGGCTCAACTGTAAATTGTCTGAAGAGTTGTTTTATTGATGGTGTTCCTTACGTGTTTGAGCAACAGACGGGACACACACGACACACACACACACACACACACACACACACATACACACACACACACACACACACTACGCAACGCACCACGCACGCACACACACAGTTTACTTTTTTTTAGTACAAATAACAGGGTGGGAGATAATGTGCCTATAGTTAGTACCAAAGTTTCACATGAGATTGCATCGTGATCACATCTGGAATTTATTAAACTAAAGGAGTTTATCAACCTAAAAACAAATGTATTTTTGTAAATATAATTGGTACAAATCCTATTGCAATTACTAATCATGTATTAACTCTAAACTTCAGGACTACATGCTTTAAACGTGTTGTTCATAAAATCACTAATTACTTCGTAACATAAATTCAACATTACGTCTGGCCTTAAATAAAGGTTTAGTAAATCCAAGTATCGGAGGCTTGAGGGAAAAATTTGGTGAAAAACTGTCTAATATTTCTTGAAACTTTTGTACTGGAAACTTTTCAATACGATATTTTTAATTGGGCTACTTAATATATTCATGCATATTACAGTAGCAAATGTATTTTGTGCTGAAATCTCAAAAAATAACAGTTAAAATAAATAATAAGTGTTTTACAAGATATTAAAATAATAATATGAAGATGTAAAATAATGTAAGATTTAAAAAGAAATCTGACGAATAAGGTAACATGGAAAATTAATTATCTCAAAGCTTTCGCAAGGCCGATTCCGCTCAAAAACAATACAAATTCTCTTTTGTAAGTTCTCTCCACACTGAATCATATATGATAAAATATATGGTACAAAATTAATTATTTAGGTAAATGTGTCGGAAATAGGGATTTTTCGCTTCGTCTCCGTTAAGATCTAAAGAATATTTCTCTGACATCTCTATCTCTGCCTGTTAAGGAAGTAAACATAACTTTCAAGGAATCTGGCTTCGTATCCTTGTTAATGGATCATTTTAAACAAATAGACAACATCCTTAAAAAGGCTGACAATATAAAAATAAGTAAATAAAATTAAAAATGTTATCAAGTTTATTAGATGTTAGTAGTTGTCAGAAAAAAACTGTTATTCTGTTCTCCAATCGACGTTGACATTTCTGGCGCGCTTCTCTACCGATGTCAGTCATTTGCAAGCTCGACCGCTCTCTGTGAGAAACCATTTACCCGTCCGGTAACTTTTCTCATGTTAGCTCTCGTTTATCATTCAAGTTTTATTGTTATAAATAATTAAACTTACTTGAAAGTTTTGTTCGTATTTTTATGTTCGAATATGACAGTTGGAGGTCATGGCAATCAAGGAAAATTAACCACTTATGCAATTGTCTTTGTAAAAAATCTTTAGATTACTTTAAAACTTTATTCCAGGCCAATTACCATTCTATATTTATGGCTCATAAAATACTAAATTCATCCACACCTTACGCTTAATTTACGAACTAAGCTTAGTGTATACAGATTGTTTATAATTTTTAATTGTTTAGAACATTTATTTGACCAATTAATTGCCCCCTTTTAATATAATTATTATAATAGTCTAATGATTAGTGATCGATGAGGAATACTTCGACCGACTGTCTGCAATGAATACCAATAGTGTGTCGAATAGTGGTTGTAGTGTTACGAATGGTACTAAATGACTTGGAACTGGCTGCCAATACACTAGCAATATATTTTAGTGTATTGGAATGAGACAATGAGGAAGTATTCTTGTTGCCGTTGTAAGTGAGTTGGAGTGTAAGTACACAAAACTACTTGTAGTTAACCTTTACCATCAATGATTCACATGCAATTTGGTTCCCTTACTGCTAAAATTTATACAAAATATGAATACTTATGATATTATGAACTCTGTAATGTACATAAAAATGACGCATTTTTTAACTATGGAAGAGTTTTGTGAATTTGAAACGCGCTAAAAACTCCAGGATTTACTAATACATATTCTGGGTAATTTTGCTTCAAGTAAAACGATATCATGTTTGAATGGTCTTTAATCTGATACTCCAATAGTTGATTTCTCAAAATTATTTTATTAACGCAAAATATTTACTGGTAGTACAACCAATATTATTTAATTAAGGAAAAGATATAATTACCTGGGTATCCAGGTTTGTTTGATTTTATTTACATATAAAAACACCTGAATCAATGGACGGGTTTAATTTAGAATTCAAGAACTGATCCTCCAGATTAGCAGGGTACCATTAAAAGATACTCAGATCCGGAGACCGGTGTGATAGTGGTATATCCAGTCAGTTGGTGACATCACACTTACGAACTCGTACTAACTTTCTCAAAACACCAAATGGCAAGGTTCTGACTGTAGTGACCCAGGGTCAAATGAGGTAATACAGTAATGGTATTCGTGTGTGGTGTTATCGCAAGTGATTTGTGGGCAGATCGAATCTACCCGCTCCAATTGTATTAAATTTGTCACTTGACATTTGATTTGATAATTTATACATTTTATATCATAGTCAATAAAATTTAAGATACAAGGGAATCTTGTATAAGATTTACAAATATTCATAACATGTGCGTAATAACAATTTAAAATAATTCTTATGCAAGGTGATATAAATGTGACAGAACACTTTGGTGATGTTATGTCCACCATCAATATAGAGTGCAATATTGAACAGAACTTTAAAACAGGAATGATGAGATTCCTGAAAAGCTGTACATCCTAGGGAAACAACACACTTATGACTAAAACTCCTTCCCTCCCCCCCTCCAAAAAACTACTATCGAGTATGTTATGAAACAGGTCCTTTAACATTCCTACGTATCGGGGGAGAAAAGTCACATTTAAAATAAATTCTAAAGTTAATTAAGTATGTGATTATAAAATACACCTATCAACATGATTGACTGTATTAGATAGCGAAGTCCAGAGTAGCCTTTAAATACTTTAGTTGTAATTACTACAGGTTTCCTAGCAATAAAAGAAAATAATAGTTTTAGAAAAACAAAGTTATTTTAAATAGCTGTTAAAGCTTGTTTTTTTATTTTAGACACAATAAAGATTGCTGTTAAGTTGTAATGATTGCAAGAAAACGCAACTTTCAAATTTAGATATTTGTGCTTCCATTTATATAATTGGTATATAATATTCTGGAAACAATGTTGGTTGCGCTACATTAAATGTTTTGCGTTAGTAAAATAATTTAAAAAGTCGATTATTGGAGTATCAGATTATATAATTTTAAAACACCTTTGGATTTAAAGAAAATTCTCCAACTCCCCATAGGGTTAAGACAGGTTCAGTAAATTATACTCATTAAATTTTATAGTTTTTGTTTCGTGAAGAAACCTACAAAACTTATATTGAAAGAATAATTCGTAAGACCGTTGTTTATGAGAGATTAATAAATAAGAAACAAAAACTCAACGAAACGACTAAGGAAGAGGAAAGTAAAAAAAGGATTCTTATCTCCTAGATTCATTCACTCCACTAAGAACAACACGCAACTCCTATTCTCTTTAGAAATCGGATTTAATTCCATAAAGGCTTTTAGTCAGTGGAGCTGTGAGAGTAATAGAATAATATATTATTTACAAATAATATATTCTAACTCCATTAACCTCATGTTTACTGATAAGATATACGTACGTCTTTGCATGAAGAGCCTTAATGGAACTTACTCTCAGATTGCTGATTGTTTAACGTTACAATCAGTGACTCAAATAAATAGTGCCACATAAATGACACATACGTTTTTTCCCATTTCTTATGCAGTTATAAAATCAAAGTTATGCAGTTATGCAGGACAAAAATTAAAGAAAGTTTTCTACAGCAATAACAAAATTGATCGTGTAGCAGTACCATATTTCTTGCTAGCTGCATAGGATTATTAAGAATTTAGTACCTTCTCTAATAACAATATACACTCGTAATTTTTAGTCCTATAAAAAGTGGGAAGATCAGTTAGTTTAGTGAATTAAATTAAATTATTTCAAAAATCGGGGGGGGGGGGAATTTACGGATGTAAAACCCTGTCCGAAACCACGTTGATAAGTTATGTTCTCTAGTCAAAATGTTTCCAGTAATATAACCAATAAAACGTATTAAATTAAGGGAACTATTGATTGTAAATTCAAGCAACATATTATATCAGCCTAAATTGGAATTTTTTAAATAAAAAATATACTTGGCCAAACCTCTAACCTTCCGAAACCGATGTCTTCTGAATTTTGGTCAATGAAACGTTAAAGCCAATGGCAGTAATTAGTCTCTTGTATTTATCTAAAGGTTTCAGCTCTTGAACACACCTTAATTTGTATGAGGGAATAGGTTAGGTTCTTGTCTGACAGCTTTATGTTTGATACCAAGTCCGATGATCATACTCTTGTAATAACTTACGCATTGATTTTGTTTGACTTTGTGCCATAGAATCAGAATTATCCAGCAGCTATTTGTTTATCTCGCCTACGGGGCCAACCACTTAAGTTCAATGTCCTGAACAGAGCCTGAAATTTTCCAATCACTGCTCGTACTATTAAGGTGAGAAGTAATTGAATCTGGAACTTTTCCAGAAAAGTTACTATAGGACGCTTCCTATATTGTTTTAATTATTTATAGGAAATATTTAGGTTGGCAGGCCTGGTCCTATCAGGTAGACGCAGTTTCAACGACGCTCCTCAGTTTAATTAATTTTTTTAATAGTTTTACGACAACTATATGTTAACAATGTTTTTGACTCCGAATTGGTGTAATTGACGTAAATTTATGTGAACTTAAAGTGATTAGGACTGCTTATCTTATCTGTAAGTAATTGCTACATGTATAGCTAACTAGCAGACTAACTTGTACTTAAAGAGCCATACAGTACACGTTTTCACGTAACTGGAAGCGTCGTAATCATCAATCACCGACAATCTAATCTTTCAATACGGCTTCGAATATCCGGTAGCGACAGAGTCTGATGTGTATGAGGACCCTGATTCCGGTTCCCAGCACCGGAGAAATATTTTTTTGCGCCTGAAAAACTTTTTAATGATTTTAACCCTTTCATTTTTATATTGTTATTGTTTTAAGATTTTATTGTTATTAGTTGTTTACAATTGATGTTTTTTATTGCATTTTATCTATTTATTTATTTACCTAACTATTATTTATTTAATTTTATTTATTTCATACAATATGACATTTACCGTTGAAAAAACCAAGTCTGGAAAACCCTGCATCGTTTTCAACAACGTAAAATATAGACAGCAAAGGATTCTGAGAAATGGTTGAAGTGTCTTGGCGCTGCTTGGGGAGGAATTGCGGGGCATCGATAAACACTGATGCCGATATGACAAGAATAAATGTGTGTAACCAGCAAACATAGTGGCGAACACCCAGTCACCATGCGTTTTCGATGTTGTCGCCACTGACCAAGCCTCGTCCTGCGACCCACCTTATCACCCCTCCACCCCAACTCTGCATCAGCTGCAACATCTGTACCTTCCACACCTCCGGCACCCGTCTCACCGCCTGCGCCTGTCTGCTCTACGCCCGACCCTGGCCACACACTGACCCGGCCACTACACCTGACCCAGGGAACCAGTAAAGCATCTTACGTCAGAATTAATGACACCTGAAGATTCGGTTGGTGGAGGTTTCTCGCCTTAAAAAGGTAGGTTGAGCGCCTTGAAAGCGAGTTTAAAAAACTTCTGGATCACACAATCGAATCAGACTCTCGCTTACTCCAGTTCATCAGAGACCAAATATTTCCAGTGAACACAGCCCGCGCCGAACCGATCGCCCGCGACTCCGCGGTAGACCGCGGCATACAGTGTGAATCGCTCCTCAATCCACCAGAGGACCCTGCGCCTGATTCCGTGGATTTCAGTGCGCAGTGCAGTCTGTGGACTGCTACGTGTACGCGATGCTCGGAGAGTACTGATATTATCAATAGTCTCAGAACAACTACAGAAGTCCTTCAGGCAGAAAATCGGTACTTGAAGCAACAGCTGTCAGCAAGAGAGGACTTGGAAGCCAATTATAATCAGCCATGGACAGATGTAAGGCCCAAACAAAAACAAAAAAAGTACCGCCATATAAAAAGAAAAATTTTCAAGTACTGCCTGTAAAAGAAATAAAATCTCCTTTCTTTCCGCAAACCAAAAATTAAAAACTACCTCTAAAATCCCTATCCCACCCCCTCATAGAGAAAAATCAGAATACCAAACCTCAAACAATTCCACAAGCATTCCGTACACCTATCCCCCACTTCCGCTACATAAATATTAGAGGTGATAGTCACAGCAGACACATCGCGGGACATGTGAGGAACATGACCGCCCCTCCTGTTCTCTGTTGGTGGCGTGTGTATGCCCGGCGCTGGCCTGCTAGAACATCCTGACTCTCGGACCACACACCATCTCGGCCCGGAATCCACTGTGAGGTGTTACTGGCCGGCTCAAACGATCTGGCGGTGGGTAAACAGCGCAACATCTACCGTCAGTTGGAGGCTCACATCACTGACCGACCGGCCAACATGGAGCTCGTTCTCGTCACTCTGCCCGCTTCGACACGACCTGGAACCTGATCATCCCATACACGATGAGACCGTGCTCGTAAAATGCCTACATTGAGGAGGCTGGCTGTTTCTCCGACATAACAATCCGAGTAGTAGATTTCAATAAAATTGGGCGGAGGCATTTTACGAAGCACGGTCAACATCTCTCAATGCGGGGCAAGCGGATACTGGCGGGGATGATAGTGCTCGAGCCTCGCACTCCTGAGACCCACTTCTTTCGAGACTCTGGGAGTCTGCGTCACCGCCGCGTATCCTCGCTTGCTACAGCGCCCCCCGCTCTTCTCACCACCGTCCCGAAGCTGGCGCCTGCTGCTGCTGACGGGGGGTCGGCTGTAACCACTCAACAGTCACCAAGACATCAAGATGTCACTTACGCCGATAAGTACTCAGGGGATCACCTACGCCAGGCAGTGCTGACAAAAATGGACGCTCTCCTGAATCAAAAAACATGGACACTCTTGTCGGTGGGAAGCCGGACTAGGGTGACTTCGGATCCAGTTGCGAAGCATACAAAAACTCTAAATCATTTTCAAAAACCCAGAAATATTCAAATTCAAAATTCTCAACAGAAAAAATTACATTGGTTCACTCAGAATGCCCAAATCGCAACAAACAAAATTTGATGAATTGGCAGTCCATGTGCGAAGAACTTAAACCTGATGTTTTCATAGTATCTGAGCACGGTTTTCATAGTCGACACGATTCATCTTTTCAAAATTCCAAATTTTTATATTGGCAAAATACTTCTGTCGAAACTATTTCAAAGGGGGCGGTGTGGCAATTTTTGTAAAAAAAATTTTTGTCAAAATTCGAACCTTTCAAAATCAACAACATGTCTGAGATGAATTTTGAGGCCGAAGGCATCGAAATCGTGTCAGATTGTTTGGGGAAAATAGCCGTCATTGGGTTATACAGATCACCCAATGGATGCAGCAACTTCTCAATAATCTTTTTTTTCAAACTCAGTGAAGTTCCTAATAATGGGAGACTTCAACATTAATGTAATGGATCCCACTGACCCCTCACCCAGCGGCTTCGTGATGTTCTAGTTTCTTGTCAATCTAAATTGGTCCGTGAATTCACCGACACGAGTGACCGCTACAACGAGTACGGGCCATCGACAATGTTGTCACCAACATTCCTGACCTGACCAGTCTCTGTTTTGAACACTGCAATCTTTGACCACTTTGCGCAGGTGGCCGTGGTTCATGGGTGCAAACTGGAAAGTCAAAATTCTAAATTTAAAAGTTGCCAGGAACAATTCGGCCCTCAAAATATTCACCACTTGAATGAGATTTTGGAAGTCGAGCCTTGGCAGTTTTTAGACAAGTTTTGGTAGTGTCGATGACATGTATGCAAGCATTCAGATGATGGTTTCAACTATTACCTGGATGTTGCTTGTCCGTTCAGGAGGACCAAAGTAAAACGCAAACCACAAAAAGGTACGTGGTTGACTAAGGGAATTCTTGTGTCTCGAGAGAAGCTAACAATTTTTTCACAAAATTTTCATTGGAACCCAAAACGAAAATTTCAAACTTTTTTCAGAAATTACCGAAGGATCTATAAAAAAAGTTATACGAGCAGCTAAAATCGTACGAATGTAAGTAGAGCCTTGGGTAACTGCGAAAACTTCTCAAAAACTGCTTGGAAAATCATAAACGACTTATCTCGAGATACAACATTGAGCAAAAACACCGAAGAAATCGCAATCAGAATTGAAGACAAAATTGTTGAAAATCAAGCTCAAGTAGCAGACGAATTCAATAAGTACTTCTCTTCCGTTGCTACAGTGAACGCCGATCACTGAACCTCGGTTCGGCGGGGGAGATGCTGTTGAACCAGTTGCATCCATGGCTTTGGCTCCTGTGTGTGAGGGGGAGGTAGCACGTGTGATGCAAGGGCTTAACTAAAAAAAACGTGTGATGCCAGCGGGATGTCAGTGTGCCTTCTCAAACGTTGCTTCAGGCACATAGTGAGACCACTCACAAAACTGATAAACTTTTTTTTGGAAAAGGGAACTTTTCCGTCTCTCCTGAAGACGGCCAAAGTCATCCCGATCTTCAAAAAGGACGATCCTTGCCTTGCACAGCAACTATCGCCCCAATCTCAATTCTGCCTGTGTTTAGTAAAAGTTTTGAAAAGATTTTTTTATGAAAGACTTGCAAGCTTTTTAGAAAATAACAAAATTCTGAATCCAGAACAATTTGGATTTAGGAAAAACAGATCTACAGTGGATGCTGTGAACAACCTCTTGGACAATGTTGTCGATGGAATGGAAGGACGAGAACATGTGCTTAGCATATTCCTCGACCTATCCAAAGCTTTTGACTGTGTGCATCATGAGACACTGTTGCACCAGTTGGAGAAATGCGGCGTGCGGGGTCTCTCACACTTGTGGCTCGCTTCCGCTTCTTACCTCAAGGATCGAGACCAGTGCGTGGAGATCTCGAACCGTTTGTTTCAAACAAAGTTAAAATGACCCACGGTGTCCCTCAGGGATCCATCCTTGGGCCTCTCTTGTTTCTAGTTTACGTTCTGTAGATTGAAATCAGTGATCCAGCATGGAACGCTGGTTCAGTATGCTGACGACACTACTCTCTGTCCTCAAAAACAAATCAACCCAAGATCTGGAAATCAATTCTTACATAGAAATGAATGCATTCATTCATGTATTTTGCTGAAATAAACCTGAAAACAAATCAGTCAAAAACAAATGTCATACATTTTAGCCTTCGACAAAATGATCACACAGCGCGCCCTGCTGTGTTTGTGGATGATGTTCGTTTAGAGGAAACTGATTCCACAAAGTTTTTGGGAATGTTCCTAGATAGAGGTACTGACCTGGGCTGATCATGTGGACAATGTATGTGTGCTAGAGTAGCCTCAGGCATATATGCTCTTCCGGCATTTAGCAAAGTTTTGTTCCTTCAGAGTTTTAAAAATGGCCTATCTCGGCTTAATCCACCCACACTTTTGCGTATGGAGTGAGACTCTGGGGAGGATGTGCCATAAACAAAATGGAAAGAGTTTTCAAGCTCCAAAAAAAACAATCAGAATCATTGCAAAGCTGAATTAATAGAGAGTCGTGTAGGGAATATTTCAGGGAGCTTGGGGTTGCTGACTTTTGCCCTGCCTCTACATTCTTGAGGTGATCACGTACTGCAAATCAAAGTGTGATTTGGTTCGTGGCGGTGACGTTCCACCAATATGGGACAAGAGGCAGGGACAATTTTCCGAAACTAGCCAATACAAGATTGACGTTTATCACAACACCTCCCGCAAACAAGTTGGTGTCAGACTCATCAACAAGCAAGCTCCCTGAGAGTATAAAAAATTCCATCAAATCAAAATCAATTAAAAACTCGTCTCAAATGCCTTTTAGTGTCAAAAAAGCGTGTTATTCTGTCGATGAATTCATGATTGAGCCGCTGGGAGGTTCTAAATTTGCACAGTATTTAAAATAATTAGTTTGTTTGTGTTTTGCTCTGAATCTGGAGTCGTATGTATAATGTTTGCTTTGGATCTGGAGTCAGTTTGAATGTGTCTGAGCGAATGTATGAATTGTAAGTGTGAATGTGTATGAAGGTATAGTTGGGACTATTTATTTTTGTTTATGACGATTGCGATACCAATTTTAAATTGTTAAAAAAAATGCAATAAAGAGATTATTATTATTATTATTTATATTTTATTATTTATAGATTGTGATCCTTCCAGCAGTGCTGAATTTCTTGTTGATTCGGGTTCGAGGAATGCCTAGGAGCTTCCTTTTGTCTTTAGGTATTGAGCATAAGTTACAGGTCTGGGTTGGATAGGTACCATCCAGTTCAGATATTGTGTTTGCTCAATTTTGATTGGCCCAATGTTAGGTTGATTAGTTGATGGGAGGTACTTCTATATCCTTTCCGGTTGATTCAAGTGGGTATTCAGGGGAGTCTTTGCTGGGTGCTCAGAGAGAGAAGTTTCGTGTAGAAGTGATAGCCTACTCTTGCCGTATAGATTTTTCGGTAGGAAAGGTTGAGTATTTAAGATTAAAATTCTTTTCAAAATTTAAAGTTTGTATTTTCAATTAAGTAATATATAACAGTTATATTTGTTTGTTGGAGAAGTCTTCAGGAGATGGTGTGAGGTACTGTGACAGTTAGAATTTAACATTTAAATAGAAAATTGCTTGATGATATTTTTCCTGTTCAAATTGGTTAAATCAGGAATAGCCCTACTGATAACAGAAAATTTATTTTATGTTCTGAGATTCTATATATATTTTTACAAGTTCCTAAATTTAATATTCATAGCCAAGCAGATTATTCTGGAAATAAGTTACTTTTGTAATTGATACAACCTTTGAGTTTAACTGATTGGACATTGTCTTTGTTCATATATAATTATTAATATTACCTTAATTTGTTTGATTTTTATTTTGAGAAGAAGTCTTATTTTTATTATTTGTTTCATTTTATATTTGAAGAAGATTATTTTATTTTGAAATTTTAATGAAGATTTTTATTTTGACTTTGTGTTGAAAATATTAGCACTGAGAACTTGAAGGACACAATTATTGAATGATTTGATTCATTGTTAATTTTAAGGCTGGACCATGTGAGCATTGATGGCTTATAAATACTCAATAGTGAGAATAAATTAAATGTAAAAAAAGATAGCTTGGGCGTTGATCTATTTTTGATGTTGACTTTTTAATTAAAAATTTCTATTAATTTAAACTGAGTTTTAATCATTGATTTCCATTGGAACTTGTGGCTTGTTAAAATAAAAGGTTTATTAGTTTACAACCCAATTGATCGTTCATATACTAAAAACAAAAATAGTTGTAATTGGTTTATAGAAATTAACCTTCCTATAGGACACGTTACAGTTACGCTTCACTTAATCACTCTACTTGTCACCTTTCTAAATGCGTATTTCAATGGGGAAAATACGTTTCTCTACTGAAAGGACTATCGCGTCCAACAACAATAAAAGTGCAAGCTAAAATTTCGATAAACGAAATTCGTACAACCTCAACTCAACGACTAACAGGTCTCGCTGTGTTCGGCCAACAGCACAGAGCTACCAACCTAACGGTGAAATTATTCCCTACCATGTCGACTCTTGTGCACAAAGAGTTTCTGAACGCACAGTGCAACACATTTATGTAATTAATTTACGTCACCAAAGTAATGTAGATAATCAAGATTAACAAACAAGTCTGAAAGATACTTTGATCGTTTTACGTAAAGATAGCAATATACAACAGTGTTGATTTTAAAAACAGACAATTTAGTATGATGAGGGTGAGCTTATCTTGTAATCGAGCTCTTAATAAAATCCTTTGTAAAGTTGATTTGCGTAATTATTTCTTCCAAAATATAGCTGTACAGAATATATTTCAATATGATTTTAAATTTTGATGTAAAGAAAAATCCAATGTTCTATGTTAGTAATAACAGTTCTAGTTCATGATTACATTTTAACGAAATAAAGTGTCATAAACAGTGTTTATCTAATATGAAGAGGAAGGAAAATCGGAATGCTTAGTCAATAAATACATTCTAGTATGGTTAATCCATTTTTAAACAGTTTTATTATTTGTGTGTGTTGTTCGTTTCGTTTTATATTAAAGAATTTTAAGTCTTGATACCATACAGGATGATTAAACATGTTACATTCTTTTTTATGTATATTTTCTGTATAAATAAATCACGCAAAAACTGAAGTAGGAAACTGATTATTGTGGACTAGAAAACCTGTTGTGGAACAGTCAGCTGGGTATGGTTAGTAATTTAGTGAATCTTTTACACGATTGTTTGTGTAATTCTGTTCCAGTCTTCTAGTTCCTGACTCACTCTCTCAAGTGCTTGTATGGAGATTTGGCGTTATGCCGGTTTGTCAAAAATACTTAGATACATGGGATGGATTTTTTTGAACAGTCTTTAGATAGGCTTCCAACTAGGACCTAATGGTATATTTTTACCTAAAAGTATTTAAATTTGCGTATGCCACTAAAAAGACATTGTACTTCTTTGAGAACATGAAATTTTAAAAATACAAGTGAAATATAAAGGGGTACGAAAAATATTTCTTGTATGTTATAAACTGAACATAGTTAGACAATCTAAAAGTACCTGCTACTAAACTGTGTTTGGTACTTACCTTTAGGGAGCCGGACTCAATCCTTGCATTTATTTGTACAAATGCTCTGGCTTTTCCTTTAACATTACTAATCTAAATATCGCAGATTCAATAATTCATACATTTATAAATATTTATGAAACAGTACTTTTGATTTTTATTTTTAAATTAATCTATTAAATATCTGGATTCATATAGTATTTATGTTTTCAAAAGATTAAAAAAAAACAACATATCTATCCTATTTTACCCAAGATAAGGGTGGAAAATAGTAAACAAAATATGACGAGTTAATGTTTACTTAAAAAAGTCTCAAAGAGGTAACAGTACAATTTTTATAATGAGAAAAAGTTAAAAATAGTAAAGTAATTATAAGGCGACGAGAAGCGGCACGTGTAACGACTTTGGTTGATTGAAGTTAAAGTTAGAGGCATAACTTTTTAAAAACTGACGCCTTATTATAACTAAAGTCAATGGGTTTTTATAAATATATTCCCGTGAAAGCAGACTCTTTGAAAGATAGGTAAGTTATCCACCGCTTGTATAAATTTAAAATTATCCTTTAATTACTTATTTATCCAATCAATCAATTACTTTTCATTGTTAGGTATTAGGCATTTACTATACAAATCGTAATAATTTATTTTCACCCATCATTTTAAGTAGTTTTTTGTTCATAGATTTAATGTAAAAAAAAATACCCTCGTTTTTTGTTTTTATAAATACCGTTCCTGGAGCTTCTTCTTATTTCTCTAGGTACTAACGCATTATGCTAAGTAAAATTTGTTCTATAGACTTTTTTATAAATACATTAACTAGAGTAACTGTGCGGTAAAAATCAGGTTTGATTTAACCTGTACGCCCAAAAACTAGATTGACTCGTTCACCACACCTACGAACTGGCTTTACGAATGCATAAGCTATTTCCGAAAACATCCTTTAACAATTACAAGCTTAATCGGTTAAAACAAGTTTACAGAGAAACCATTTCAATTTCGATGCAGTAAGCATACATGTACCTAAATGATCGGAAATTATATAGGATTTGGTCATGTGTAATGTGGAATTAATTTAGAAATAAAAAGAAAAAAGGCCCAAACTGAACATTTTATTTTAATTACGTAAGTTATTTAGACTATCTTGATCCCACAACCACTAAATAACACATAAGTCCTCCAGCAATAACCCTCCTCAAGAGGTTTTTGTTTGCGTTTGAACCTGAAAAATATGAACCTTGACTGAAATTATTCACTATTAGTAAATACAGTAATTTTATTATTGCTTCTGCTAAATGCTGCTAAATTATTCAAAACTGGTCAGATGTAATCATAATTGATCTTTGAAAGTTGTGAGGAAGTTTCTTTAATGTGTCTGGTTATTAAACTATATTATTTTGTAAAAGCGATCCAAATAGAGATGTGCTACTTTTTTGTGCACATGTCTACGTAGTCTGTCAGATAATGGAGCTAACAATCTGGCATCATTCATAAAAAAGACGGCGCGAAAAAGGTGCACCAAATAGATTTCAGAATAGTTTTTCACTGAATATCAGCTTAACTTAACAATAAAACAACGTTAAACCTCAAGTACTTTTAATCCGTTATTATAGGTCATAGAATTGTGGGAGATATCTCATTTTAAACGTATGAATCAATATGTTTTCAAAAGTAATAATACTTTTATTGTTGACTGTATATGTTCTGATTATACTTACATAATTATCTATTTTGTGTTTATAAACTAGTAGAAACATGTCAGAGATTGTTTCTTCAATCATTAATACAACGTACAAACATATTTGTTAAGGCATATAAGCCATATTTTTTAATAACACAAATAATAATTCTACTACTGTGATTTAGGACATAAATGTATATAAAGTTTAAGAGACAGCGCTTAAGTGAATGCAACTGACCGTGGTCTCTAGTAAAACACTTTATCTTTCATACTTACTTGCATTTAAATCCAATATGTTACCAATTCACCCGTGATATTGAAAATGCACCTTTATTAAAGTGGCGGCAAAACAAGGTTGACTCTCAAACTGTTCTAAATTTACTATAAAAATGGTGTCATCGAAGATTTAACAGTTATTATTTTAACCATGAACCTACAGCTGTAGATGTAATTCAAATAATGTACCGTATCTTTGACATCTTATACACCGTGTCCCAAAAAAAACTGAACAACTTTATTAGATTGTAATTATTTTAATAACACACATATAAAAGAATTTTTTGATTTAAAGTAACACGCATAATCTTAAGTTATTTTGGGTACAACCTTTATTTGTGAACCTCAACATGGTTTCCATTGTTGGCAAAAAGATAGTCCGATTCGGCTATCTAACTCTGCCCACACTCGATGACGCATTTCCTCATTAATTTTGGAAAAGGCCCGTGATAATCCTTAGTCTCAATTCTTGAATGTTTAACACTTTAGACTTGAAAACCTGGTCTTTTACAAATCCCCAGACAAAAAAAATCACATGGTGTTATGTCTGGGGACCGTGGGGGCCAGGCTATGGAACCACCGCGCCCAATCCATCCACCGACGAGGGAAAGTGTCATCAAGTGATTCTCTTACAAATAAGTTCCAGTGCGGAGGGGCACCATCTTGTTGAAAAAAAAACGTTGGGCTGTAGGTCTTCTAGCTGTGGGTAAGCGTAGTTTTCTAGCATGTCTAGATAAATGTTACCATTAATTGTTTTTTCATTGAAGAAAAACGGGCCAATAAGTCTGTCATAGGAAATAGCACACCACACATTTAACTTGGGACTGTCTCGAACATGTTCCCGAACTTGATATGGTCTTTCTGTACCCCAAATACGCACGTTATGTTTATTCACTTTTCCACATACATGGAACGTGGCCTCATCAGAAAACACTACCTTCTTTAGAAAGTCTCTCATCAGCAGTTAAACGATCAAGCACAGTAACTGCAAAGTGTTTACGTTTAAGTTTGTCATCTGGAGTAATTTGCTGCAAAATTTGCAGCTTATAAGGTTTTCATTTTCAAATTTTTCTTTAAAATTCTTTGAACACTGGGATTTTGATAAATTTAACTCACGTGCTGCAGTGCGAATAGATTTTTGAGGACTCCGTAGAAATGTTTGTTGCACGTTCTCCAATAGCTTCATTTGGCAGTTTAGGCCTACCATTGTTTTTTGAATGTTTTATGCTGCCAGTTAACATGAACTATATCATACCAGGCTCGAATGCTGTTCCTTGATGGTGGATGGCGACCATAGCGTGTTCTAAACCTTCTTTGCACTACAATATCTGATTTGGTTTCAATGTACCACTCAACACACTGCGCTTTCTCCTGTGCATTCATAGTGACTGCTTTATTGTAGGTTATGTTTTGGGGTTAAGCAGTTTGAGCAAACAACAATGAAACAGCTTATCTTTACAACTAACATTAAAAAAAACTTTATAAACTCTACCTTCATGTGGTCATGCTTATAATAATCTAAATTTTAACTTTGCGGATTTTATTAGGCTTTAAAGTTGTTCAGTTTTTTTTGGGACACGGTGTATTTTTATATTAAATTTCATATATATATATATCATTGGAGCAAGTACTCTTTTGTGATTCAATGTTTATTGAAAAA
>NW_025778164.1:0-21789 GCF_021130785.1 Homalodisca vitripennis
AAAAAAGGTAAATCTTAAGATTAGCTACTACCGCTGCCAATCGCCGTAATTTTTTTGCATACTAAACACAGGATAACGTAATTTCACCGAAAAAAATAGTCCTGATTATCGCTAACAAGTAAAAACCAGTTTTTTCGCCAGTACAATGTTGGCAATACAAAACACATATATAACAAGATTTTCTGACTATCAAACTAAAAACAATGGCCGACCATGGTCGTTTTGATGAGTTGACAGTAGTCACGTGACAAACATGGAAAGTTTCCGATTGGCCGGGTGGATCACGTGCCCTATAGGAACGGCTTTCGATTGACCGCCAGACGTAAACAAGCAAACCAACATGGACAAGGAATAATTAGTGAAGTTATGGACATGGCGTGCGATGGTTCTTGTCACACGCTAAAAAGAACCCTAGCTTGCCTATTCAAAACTCAGATCACGCAATGCTTGCTCTTTTAGAAAAAAAATTAACTCGAGCTTGCAAAGTCCAAGCCCAGATCACGCCATGACTGCTTACACACACAAAACTCAGACTCAACTAACGCAGGTTTCATTACAGGCAAAAGATAAGCAGGCGCGCGTTTATCACTGATGAGATAAGACGAGTTTATACTAGAAGTAGTACCTGGACTACTGCCCTACGAACTAATAACTTAACACCAAAAAAAACAAATAAATGCACTGTCGCTACAGCAACAATCGGGACTATTTTTTCGGTGAAATTACGTTAACCTGTGTTAGTTTTGCAAAAATATTACGGCGATCGGAGCTGAAAAAAATTCATACTTTTCTATTGTCAAAACTATATGACTGCTGCAGTATAGTAAGTGGCCACGGTACTAGGGTATTATTCGGAGACCACTATTTTTTTAAGTGTTTTTAACATGGATCTAAATTGACTGCAATATAAGAACGAGTAGATTTTATTTTATTTACTGTGAAAATTAAATGTCATTACGAGTTCAATTTTTTGTTTTCTGCCTTCCGAAAGGAAGCAATGTTGGCTCGAAGGAGGCCACTCTGTCCCTGTCCACTATTTGTTATTAGACTATATATACGTACATATTATAAATATAAAAGTTACAAGTCAACATTTACACAACCGAGGGATGTTTACCGATCCACCCTGTACTTTTAGCGAAAACAGATAAACATTCCTCGAAATAGTACCTACTAAAATTCAAGCTCAGATCACGTGAGTGCTCGTAAAGATTATCTTTAACTTTGGTACTACCAGTAACATATTTGTGATGACCTAGTCTAAATCTACTTATATTGCTTAAATTTTTAAAGCACCAATCATCAAAATGACATTGATTTTTCACCGATTCAATCAATTAAAGTCTGTTTCTTTTCAATAATGTAGGTCTCAAAGTAAGAAAAACCTGTTGCTAAAATAATGACCTCTGGATAATACTAAAGTACCATGACCACCACCACTAACAAATCAGGGTTCCTAAAATGTAAGATGGTCAGAATATGACTCCGAAGACTCCCTATGAAGCAGTTCGCTAGAACTATATTATATGAAAGTTCGCTAGGCTGAGATGGTTACAAGTCTATATGTTCCAAAATAATATAAATACTTTTCATTTCATAAAGAAACAAACATGTAAATAGTGGTCATTATTAATGTTACTTTTAACTGTATATTTTTAGCAAATATTAAATAATAAGATATAAAAGACAAAGTTATCTAACTTTTACTGTAATTTTAAGACTTTTATAAAAACCTATCTTAGTTGTCTTTTGACAGAAATAGGCTTCTTTGATCTTTGATATATATTTATTGTATGGGAAACAAGACAAAATCAACTATAGAAGGAAAAGTACTAAGTATGAAGTAAATTACAATAGGCATAAATATACACTGTGGCAACATGACGAACTCAACAGTGATATTAGAAATACAATTCACTCGAACCAGCAGTAGTCATACACATGCGACGCCTAGTAAATTGTGTGCAAGGCAGCGGGTAACTGCTAGAAGTGCAGATATAAAAGACAAAAATAGTCTTAACTTTTACTATACATTTAAAGACTGTTATGAAACCTATCTTAGTAACTCTTGATAGATGTAGGCTTTTCAAAGTTATGTTTATATATTTTTCTTGATCAGCAAAAAGGAAAACTAGGACTATGGAACCAAACATATTAAGACCGGAGTAAATTGCAATGACCATACATTTACACTTTTAACATATCTTCTTGATCGTGGGAAGAAGGGCAAACTTAACATTGGCGTGAGAAATATAATTCACTACTCGAACCAGCAATGCTCATACAGGGGCAAAACTTACGAAATTGTGTGTGAAGCCGTGTGTAACTGTTAGTTGACTGGAATCTGACGCTGTCACAGACTTGATTCCTGGAACCTGGAGCCGTGTTCATCTAAAGCAGGGGTTCCCAAACTTTTTTGTACCACGCCCCCTCTGGTTATTTGGAGACCCCCCCACGCCGCCCCCCTACACATATCAATAATTGTAACGTATGGTTGAAAATTTAAACAAGTATTACATGAAAAACAAATATAATAACTGATACAAAATTTAACATTGTAACACAGATACATTTTCAATTTAAGGAAGGTGAAACAATAGGCCTACCTACTTACAAAAACAAAACATAAAATGTAATTTAGTGAGATGGGTGCGCTTGCATGTTCTGGATAAGCTGACAGATCCTGGGTTGAGTTTCAGACAAAGCACAGCGTAGGTCACTTTCGACATCAAGTTTGTTGCGGTACTTGGTTTTGATCGCCACAAGAGTTGAAAACGCTTTTTTCGCACATGTATGTTGTTGAAAAAGGCAAGTACATCCGAACAGCTTTCCCTGAAACACTGGGGTAAACTTTTAAGTACTTTAACCAAAATGAGGGCTTGTCCATTTTGTCAAAATCGTATCTTGCAGCAGAGTCATTTTTTATTTCTATTCCCTCATCTTGCAACTCTTCTGGCAGCAACTGTAATGTCCATGTTGAACGGGTCAGTTGATAGTTTGTACAACTCCTCTGACAAGTTAGGAAAGTACCTGCTGAACTCCTCCTTGAGGTTCTTCAAATGGTCAATTATCTAGTTTTTCAAAAGCGGTCCTTCAAAAACGTCCTCAAAACATACTTCTTCTGAGACTGACACTACTTTGCTGAAACTTGAATAGTTGCTGGGGTTCATTGACACTTTACGTATCCAAAGTTGTAGTTTCTCAACGTACATCTTGATGGCATCCCGATGTGTTACTATATTTGAGTCTGCACCTTGCAGTCTCAAGTTTAGGTTATTTAACGTGTCAAAAAAGTCTGATAAATAGGCCAAAATTCACTTGGTTCCAGGGTTTTTTGAACTCTGCACTAAGCTCGTTTTGTTTCTGCTGTGCCAAAAACGTTATCACTTCATCACGGAGTTCAAATAGTCTTCCCAACATATTGCCTTTTGATAGCCATCGTACTTCTGTATGAAATAGCAGCGTTTTGTGATCACTTCCTAAATCTTCACACAGAATTTTAAAACAGTCGAGTATTTAATGCACTGTTTCTTAACGTACTTGACTACTTTGAATACAAAGCTTTAAAACAGCATTGAGTTCGTTAGGAAGAGTTTTTGCTGCCAAGGCTTGGCGGTGAATAAAACAATGAATCCCAACCACATTAGCATTCTTCTCTTTGACCAACTGCACAAAGCCTGAACGAGAACCCAGCATTGAAGGAGCACCATCTGTGCATACACCAATAAGTTTTGGCCAAGAAAGCTCGTGTTTCTTAAAAAAGTCTGATACTGCTTCCATCACATCTACAGCTTTAGTAGTGGTCAACAGCTCAGTAGAAAACATCAGTTCATCCTTCATTCTTTCATTTTCAATGTAACGAACATATACAAGCAAATGAGAGCATTGTGCTATGTCTGCACTCTCGTCAAGCTGGATAGCAAAAAACGGTGATTTTTTTATTGCATCAACCACCTGGTTTTTAATGTCTTTGGCCACATCATCAATGCGGCGTTTTTAACGGTGTTGTCTGAAAGTGGTATTTGTGATAGCTTTTGCCTACTATCAGTTCCAAGGACAACATCGGCTGCTTTTAAAATGCACGGTTTAACAAGCGTTTCACCAATAGTGTGACTTTTCTTTTCCTTAGCAATAATAAGAGATAATATTCATATGAAGCTTCAAGCACTTTTAGAGATGACTGAGCAGCAGATCCAGTGCTATCTAACTTCATGCGCTTTAAATTCTTAGATTTTGCAGCGAAAAACTCTTTAGGTTTGTCCTTTAAAAAGGCATGTTTGGTTGACAAATGTCTCAGAAGACGATTAGGCCTCATCGCGTCATTGCTTAATACCTCATAGCAAATAACGGCACTGAGGGTGATCAAACATTATCTTTAAGCAAGGAAAACAAACCCATATTGAATATAATCGTCAATATATACTTGCGTTTCTTTGCGTTTCTCTGATTCAGGCTTCACACAGAACTCACACAACACAAAAACAATTACTCCAATTCAAACGTCGCAGCAATTACAGAACATCCACAATACAGCAAACACGCTGACGATAATTCACGGAAAGCACTGTTGACACAACGGACTGGGCGAACGGACTAGTTACAACGCAAGCACTGAACAAAGTGCAAGGTTATTGACATTGGATTGAAGATGCGGTGGGGGTAGTGGTAGGCGGGCGTGGTAGGGGTGGAGGGACACTCGCACTCACGCCAAGGCCAAATGGAGGTAACGGGTGGTGGGGGTCATGGATGGCGGGAGGGGAGTATTATTATGAGGAAATTATTTTTGTAATTTTTTTTTTTATTTATTTCATTTGGGTGTCACGCCCCCCCTGGACTTTCTCCACGCCCCCCCAGGGGGGCGCGCCCCCCAGTTTGGGAACCGCTGATCTAAAGGAGATTACAGACACTAAGAGAAAGGTGAACTCAACATTCAGATTGAATCAACTTTTCCTACCATTACTATGTTATGTGTAAAAATTTATCCCTATTTGCTACATATCATAATTCCAGTCTGACAATTACTTGTAGCTGTCAGTGTGGTTTGCAGCATCACCTTACTGTCTAGCATTGTGTATGACAAACAAAAAAGATCCCTTGAAAGTACCTCAGTTAACAAACATAATCATATTTCTAGAATAATGGAATTTACTGTAACATGTCTTTAGCTGTTCAGCAGCAGTTGCTTGACAAATGGAAAACATCCCTGGATATAGTATTAAGCATACAATGTAACAACATTTGGTATTCATTATTTAAAGCCCATTAGTGCTTTAAATGTTTTTCCTCAAAATTCATAAACTATTTTAACTCTAGAATGTTGTGTAAAAGTACTAATTTACCAATATTCACGATTTCAGCATATATTCTAGAATAAGTAAATAAAAAAATAAAAAATAGCATGATATGCATTTGTTTATAATACAAATTCAAATTATAAAAACTTTTTGTGAAATATGGATTTTGGTGAAATGGTATCATGTAAATCGCATTTGGAGCAAGTGTTGTCCCAAGATTTTCCAGGACTCCAACCATGTGAAAATGGTAACATAAAGTGTTTAGCTAATGTTGACTAAGAATGTGAATATTGAGTTAACACTCACTTGCACTTTCCACTTAGTGCACCGTCTGAGATCTGACACATTACAGACTTAACTTCTAGAATCTAGAGTACACGTCTCTGTCTGAAGGGATCAAATCAGTAGAGTACCCTTGCAATAGTTGCCATGATTTCAATATCAAAACAAACTCTTAGCAATATGAGTTCTTAGTTGTTTTTGTAAAATAGAGCTAAATTCAACATTCACATTGAATCAACCCTTCTCAACATAGCCTCAGAGTTATGTACTAAGAATGTATGTGCCATATTTTAATATATTTATTTGAGAATTAGATTAGATTATCATGTTACATGTATAATGGAAATGCAATAATTAGCACAATAAATTGGCACAATATTAATTTTATGAATGTGTAAAATAAACTTACTTTTTGTTTAAGGAAGAAGATTTAACTCAAGCTACAAAACTTAAAATAGAAGAATATTGGAAAGACAAGTTGCAGTATTCTGAATTCAATCCAGATAAAGAAAGCTCAAAGTGTTATGTGTTGTCAATGTTCCCTTATCCATCAGGAAATTTACACATGGGTCACATAAGAGTTTACAGCATTAGTGACATGCTGGCCAGGTTCTTTCTACAGAATGAATGGTAAAAATGTAAGTTGGCTCACCAAAATCAAACCCATATCTTCTAAGTCTTCCTCCCTATGTTCACACCAAGTCAATACATTATTTCTGTTTTACTTTTATACATTGAAGGATGATAAGGAAAAAAACTACAAAAACAATTAATAAGATAGTAGAAGTGTATATTGATTTTTTTGACTATCAAAATAAAAAAATTGATAGATTTATACTTATAGGGTTATACTTCATTCGTAGGTTTGAGTAGAAATATCATGATTATTATATGTTTCCCATGGTTCACATTATGTCAAATAATTGCCAACATAAGTTTGATCAATACAAATTGTATAAATATATATATTTATTATTTGGCCTCACTATGAAGAGCCATATTTACTCTGAGGATGTTGTGTATTCCATATTTGAGGCCGAATCAATCTCAAGATTAATAAATAATTTATTATGTTTACACTATTTTATTGGATCCACTATTTATGGACCAATATGTATGTAAACAATGCTTGACCGCTGTAAACTTGATTAACAGATAAATTAAATAGAACTATGAAAATCCTATTTTTAAATAGGCTTTAAATCAAAATTTTTATTTGTCACTAAGCATTATTAACATGTCATTAAATAATGACTTTGATTATTAACACATAATACTTAACAGTAAATTTTAATACACATGTACACAAGTCATCTTCAGGCTATTTCTGAGTTAAAATTGCATTGAGTGACTATCTGATTTTCTGTGTTGTATACTTGATGAAAGTCACCAGGTTTTAGTATAAAAGACATTTTTATTTCTTCCACAATTCAATTTATTATTAAAAGTGCTTTTGCCAGTTAAGACATCATCAGTTCTATCAGTGACTATCTCATGTTGGGAGAAGAAAAGCAATATGGTGAAAGCTAGGTGCCAAAAGCACACAATACTCATCCTAGTTTATTGGGTGCTGCTCTGCACTCATAATTAGGTGTATTCTGTATGAAAAGTTTTGTTTAACATCATGTAAAACCAAAAAATTTGTTGCTTTTTATTGTTATAGAACAAACTAATAATTTTTCGTTGTACCATTTCTTTGGCTTCTGTGTTATGGTTTCTACTAATTGAGGCAATTTGTACAATAAAAAAGGAATTTTAGGAGGTAGCGACTCCTGCGATTTCCCTTCCCTAAATCTGCACTTGGTTAATATCCTGTTTTTTTTATAATTTTCATTGACTCTAAGGAATATTTCCTGCACACCTGTAGCTGGTTTTGCATATTTTCAAAATACACAGCATGAGTTATTTACAGTGCAATTACATTAATTGTTTGCCATTACTAAATTTACAAAAAGTGATTGAGGTTTTAAATTAAAAAGATATGGGATTGAATGAAACCATATTAAAACAATAGTATAAAGTGAACTTCGCTTCAGTGTGTTTCAACAAGAATTCATCCACATGGTTTAAAAGGTAATCATTTGTTTTAGAACTGGAGATAAAGAACAAGCAGCATAAACTTAGTTCCAATACTGTGATACCTGGAAATAAATATTGATTGTTGTTCATGTCCACTAGTCTGAACATTCAAAAAGCTAATGAATATTTAAAATTACTGTTGACTCCCTTGGATAGGTTTAATATCTAATAATTGTTAACAAGGACGTAGCCAGGAAAAAGTTTAGAGGGTCAAGACGGCTGATATTTTCCCATAGTGGACAGAAACTAAGGCAAGTGCAGTCAACGTCTCATTCCAATGTTGAGAACAGTCTTCCAGCAGTAATAGTTAATAATACTAAATTATTTAAATAATAATATTCCGTTTTCTAAAAAAGTAATTGAAAATATTAAAAATAAAAATTCAGGGGAGTCCGGACTCTTGAACCCATTTGTTGGGCCATGTCTTGATTGTTAAGATAATAAGATAGTAAAAAATAGTAACATTTAAGTACAATTAACCTTTTGAGAGCTGAATTGTTATTGCTATATACATGTAATTAAAAGTACTAATGAATGTACTAATATTGGCTGGATAAAGTAAGTAAATCACAAAAGCGTGTGAACAGCGAAACAAGGCCAGAGTTTCACCCAAAATCACATTATACAGTTACATGTTACATGACGGGAATATCTATCAAAAGCTCACTCAGCCAAGTAGAGTGTGCTTATATGTGCTCACAGTTCATAATGAGAAAGTTATTTTGTATATATTCCAATCATACGCTCTCAAAAGGTTTAATTTATTTGGAATTATTATGCTAGGTTGTAACAATTAATACCTAGAATCTTCCTAAGGTATTACATCCAATGGGATGGGATGCATTTTGGTTTACCAGCAGAAAATGCTGCCATCGAGAGGGGACTCTCGTTCTGAGGTTTTGGACCAACAACAACATAAATACGATGCGAGAACAACTCAAGCATCTGGGTTGCACGTTCGATTGGAGTCGTGAAGTTGCAACCTGTCCACAAGGATTATTACAAGTTCACTCAGATGATATTCTTAAAAATGTATTGAAACTGGGACTTGCCCTACCAAAAGAAGGTAGGTAAATATTTTGACAGTTTTTATTAAGCTCCTCTAAATATAAAATAAAATAGTTTACTTATTGAAGATTTATAGATTTAGTACAGTTATTTGGTAACGTAGTTGTTTCTCTAAAAACCATTTACAAGTTAAAATTCTATGAATACATTCAATAAATCCAATAAATAAATAATAAAGTAAATAGTTTGAAGAGAAAGTCTACAGAGTTACTTGGTTTACTATCTTTTCTGCAGATACCTAACAGTTATTGCTAAAATACTTGTAATTGTCTGCTCTCGGATCATAAAATTTAGATACCCTAGTTTGAAAGTTAAACTAAAAACTTAACATTAGAGATATAATAACAGGAGTTTATATTAAATTTAGCTTGTTTATTAAAGCGTTTAGGCATGAAGTAAATGATTTACAAATAACTTCCAGTTTTTATGTCACTTACAATAAAAAAGGGTATCGGTTTTTCATCCAAACTGCGACTTTAAAAATTCTTAACTCGGAAATTAAGACAAAATTTGTATACAACATAGATTTGTATCCATTTGATTTGTGTTCTATTTTAGTATCTAATGTAGAATTTTAGTAAGGGTTTGTCAAAGGGAAATCTTTGTGGCATCTAATCAGAGATCATGTGCAGGAGTATCCTCCTGAATCAGGATGCTAATTCTACAGTACCCAATGCTGCAGCCCGACTAGAGTCCCGCTTGCTGAAGACAGTAGGCACTTCCTCCTGGCCATAGGCCATAGTCCGAATGACAATGTCCAAGGGGGGCGAGATTAAGGCAACAGTCTACAGCTACACACACACGGTGCACTAGGGAAAAGTCCCAGTGATAGCAAGGCAAGCCATCCTTTGGATGCCAGCCAGACAAGCTACCTACATCTTGGCCTCCATTTTTGGTTATGAGACAACAGCTCCATATATTAGTGCAGGTCTGACTACGGAAACATAAAGCCAGCACAAAAGCCTATCACACGTGTACATTGAATTAAAGACCATTTCCTCCTTAAATGCTATTTATGCTTGGGGTAGGGGGGGGGCAACTCCTAAAGGCCAATTCGTGAACGCACTACCCCTGCAACCATGAGTCCCTTAGACACAGGTCGCTTCACACCGTGAGATTGGATGCCCCAGACCACACAAAAGTATGTGTGTAGTCCGATTCTGGACAGACCAGTCCGTAGGCACACGAGAGCAACTGCCATTGCAGATTGTACAGGTACAATCGGGGCATTAGCCCTAGATCCTGGGATGCTGTTGACAGCAGGGTCACTTCATGCAGGACACTTAACAAACGTACATCCAAACCCAACCATTGGCCATTGGGAACCCCCCCCCCCCCCAATTGGCCTTAAGTGGCATTAGAGACACTGTCACCCCTGGGGAGATACTTTCCCAGTTCATAGAGGATCACACGAACTAAGGTCAGCACATGGCCTTAGACCCTATAGCGCAAGTCATTGAAGCGAAAAATACGGTCCTACCTCCGAATTTTTTTATCTGTGAACCGATTTGCATGAAATTTTGGAATTAGGCTCATCTTACCCTTAACTTCAAAAGTGAAAATGATCTGAACTCCGCCTATTATTTTTAAGGGGTGTAAAACAACCCCTTAATGGAAAAATTTACATTGAGCCATTTTATCGCTAGAAAACATGTCTAATAGTAAGTGGTGAAATTTTAAAGTTGTTTTCTAACACAATTACTTCATATTAAAAATAATTTTCAACCCCTTGAAAATCTTACAACCCTCGCAAACAACCCCTAATTTGAAAAAATCACAAAAAAATACTTTGGGGATGACATAAAAAGATGTAAGTATAGAGTAAAGTAAATATTTTATATTCTCTATAATAATTATCAAATTTTTAACCCCCTCTCAACCCTTGAAAACTACCCCTTTGATAAAAAAATTGTTAAATTTTTTTTATTAAAATGAAGAAGGATTTAAATATTATTTCACACTATCGAAAATGATTTATCACATTCTTAAGCTTTTCTACCCTTAAAACCTACCCTCAAACTAAAACTACCCCTAAATTAAAAACAGTAAATATATATGATTACATATTTAAAAAATAATTTAATTTATAGTAAAAAAATTGCATTTATTGAATAAAATATTTAACAAATTATATAAAAATTCACTCAAATGTGTTATATATATACATATAAGAACGTTGGTATTGTATTCATGCCTACGTTTCCAAAATATATGAAGCCATATTATGTATTATATATATACACATTACAATAGTTTTTGGGTCTCTATTATACTGCGTACTTTCACATTGCTCCAAATATTCACACTTCCGAAATTTTCAGTTACTAAGTAGAAAAAATATGATAAGTTTTTGGACCATAACTCCTTAAATTTTCATGCTGTCCACAATTTATAAAAAAACCATTGTAAAGGTAATTAAGAGAGCTTGCAAGATCCTTCATTGCAATATATAGTAAAAAACTTTTTCTCAAACGGTGAAGGGGTTAAAGGGCTTAAGAGAGGCTGTGATTGCGCTGCCAAGCGCTCTTTAAACAATCATATCTCCGTCAATTTTTGTTTGACAGAACAAACAATAAAACCAAATTGTTTTTCAGAAAAATACCAAAATTTTTCATCCCTGCACATTTATACGTATCTGTCGTCATTTTTGAGATATTATGAAAAAGGGTGGTTTTTTTGAAATTTGAAATTTTTTTAATCGTGACTTTTTTGAAAAATATGTGTCCAGAATCAGCAAAAACTTATACAATCTATCAAACTCTTCATAATAAAGTTAATTCTAGGTGGAATATGATTAATTTTAATTTTTGGTGGAAATGGAACTTATGAAACCTATTGATTTAAAAGAAAAAACATTAGATGCTCCTCTTATTTGCAATACCAGCTCACTTATTTTACGTGCAAAAGACTTTTAATAGTGCTCATTTTAAAGCTTATTTTCAAGCACTACAAAACCCTTTTTTATTAGAATGCCTAAAATGCATCTGCTCGCCGCTAGATGGCATTGACCACATCGATTAAATTTCAGACAAAATAAAAACAGCTTTGATATTTAATATCTAGCTTAATACTTCACTTAGAATACTTTATAAAAAACCAAAATTGTTCATTATTTTACCTGCTACAATTTTGTTCTTTATAAAAGTTTCGATAAAACGTATATTTTTTGGAGATATTTGCAAAAAAACCAGTGAAAAACGTGAACAAATTGCGAATTTTCAATTTCCAATAACTTGAAAATTATTGGATTTTTCAAAAAACGTTATAGATGATTTTTTGCTTAAAAGTAGGCCTTCTATCGATATCCGAGGTTATTTAGAAAAAAAAGAATTCACCCCCGAGAAGGGGTGGCAACCACCCCCAGGGTGGTTGCGGGAGTTCAAATCATTTTCACTTTTGAAGTTAAGGGTAAGATGAACCTAATTCCAAAATCGTATGCCAATTCGGTTCACAGTAAAAAAATTCAGAGCAATAATGCTTCAATGACTGCACTACTAATGAAAAAAAGAAACTTAATAAAACAATAGAACACTTTTAAAAGATTTTCAATTGTTTGTGTAGTTTTTGTACAAAAAACTGTAATTTTAATTCAAATTAAGGATTATTTTGTGAATCAATAATTTATCATTAAATTTTGCTATATTTTACATTATTTATATTAAAATTTTAACAACACTTTTAAACAAGTATATTTATCTTAGTAGTATTTTTTCCTTCTATTGAAATTGTACACTTTGTGAAGAACGACTTAGTGATGGAAAATATGTCTGCTCCTGCTTCATTATAGCTCTTTTCAACTCACAGATTATGTAAAGAATGTGACACTACTCATGTAGCAGTGGTTGTTAGTTTTGTTATGAGTGAACACGTTCCATCTAACGGTGCCGTTGTGCACCATGTCACAACTCTTAATTAGTACCGACAACGTGTTTAGTTGTGTCAAGTTAGGGGTATTTTTAAGTTGCTGAATTTGTTACTCTTTAATAATAAAATTGTAATTATTGCTCTATTGTTTATTTTATAAGTCTATTTTGTGGTATAATTTACTGTATAGTCTAAGAATACCAATTCGATCTTGGTTTCCAGAAATCAGTCTTCAAAGTATTGATTATTTTTGTAATATTTAAAAACTTGAGTGCCAGCTGATTTGTCAGCTGTTCTGATTAGTTGACTTGATTTCCTGCCAGTCTCAAATGTTTTCTGTTACTATTAGCTGACTCGGATTCCCACTATTTTCTGGACATATTTTTCATCATTATTATTTGGGAAATAAGTGAGTTTGAAGTTATGAAATGTCATCACAAGTAGTTCTGATAACACCATAGTGGCATCATAGTACTTTTTCACGTAAAAAGTAACATTTCATCTACAAAAATAATGTTTAGTAATGTTATTTACTACATACACCTGTATGTATTATGTCAAGAGTTTCATCGCAAACATTTGAATCAATGTGATACGTGTCCACAACCATTAGTACTGGTGATGTAGGAGCACTTTTTATATAAAACAACTTACATTAATTATAATGTGAAATTAATAAAATATGCTAAAAACTAAATTTGGGATTTCAGGTGCTGAAATAGGGCTAGGTCTGAATGTGTTAAGGTTTACATTTAAAACAAGAATCAAAATTTAAAATGATTGATAATTTTATGAATACAACAGCAGTGATTAACATGTTTTAGGCTCTGGTAAACTGGGATTCCATTTACAAGATAATTGTACAAATACAAACAGCAGTGATTAACATGTTTTAGGCTCTGGTAAACTGGGATCCTGTTAACAAGATAATTGTACAAATACAACAGCAGTGATTAACATGTTTTAGGCTCTGGTAGACTGGAATCCTGTTAACAAGATAAATTGTACAAATACAAACAGCAGTGATTGACATGTTTTAGACTCCAGTAAACTGGGATCCTGTTGACAAGATTAATTGTACAAATACAACAGCAGTGATTAAACATGTTTTAGGCTCTGGTAAACTGGAATCCTGTTAACAAGATAAATTGTACAAATACAACAGCAGTGATTGACATGTTTTAGGCTCCAGTAAACTGCGATCCTGTTGACAAGATAATTGTACAAATACAACAGCAGTGATTAACATGTTTTAGGCTCTGGTAAACTGGAATCCCCTTTGACAAGATAATTGTACTAATACAACAGCAGTGATTTAACATGTTTTAGGCTCCGTTAAACTGGGATCCTGTTGACAAGATAATTGTAAAAATACAACAGCAGTGATTAACATGTTTTAGGCTCTGGTTAAACTGGGATCCTGTTGACAAAACTGTGCTGGCAGATGAACAAGTTGATGAAAGATGGCTGCTCGTGGCGTTCTGGAGCTAAAGTGGAGAAGAAAATTTTAAAGCAATGGTTCATTAGAACAACATCATTTGCCAAGTGAGTGAATTTCATATTATTTTTTTAACTATTGCATTACAATAAGAGGTTAAAGACAGGTATAATTATCTCTTTTCTCTTTAACATGACTTTTATATGTTTGTTTGTGTTTATTAACATTGTGACTTAGGTGAATTGTTCGCTTTGCAGCGCATGCGGTGCGCACATTGTGTGTGTGTGTGTGTGCGCGTGTGTATTTCTATGAGTTTAATCCCAATGAGCTGCTTACTACTATCAGACTGTTATTACAACAAAGAAATTTACTCATGAAAATTTTTCAAGAAAAGTTAGTTTCAAGAGTCATAACTTTTAAATATACAAGTGTCCTTAAAGATAATGTTATGGTAATAATGTTATAGCTGTATATTAAGAAAAAATGATTTATTATTTATGTATTTATGGTAAAAAACAAGTATTAAAAATTTAATATAATATTCTTTTTAATTATGAATGGAAGGCATTATTAATTAATAGCTTTAAGTAAAAAAAAATTCAAACTATTTATATTTTTAGGGCACTATATGATGGTTTGGACCCGAAGAGAATTTTAGAGGATTGGAAAGATATTGTTGATATGCAAAAGGGCTGGATTGGAAGCTGTGACGGTGTCAGTTTTGAATTTCCATTGGATAACGAAGAAGGGGAAGTGACATTGTGGACTGACAAACCTGAACTAATTCCGAGAGCTAAATTCGTGGCAGTTCCTCCCGGAAGCGTTTTGGATCTTGAAAATAAAGGAGAGGGTAATCGTAAGTTGGATATTTATGTAAGAAACACACTGACAGGTAAACTCTTGCCAGTTTATATCACTGATGAACTTCCATACCATGAAGGGTCTGAGGCTCGTATCGGTATTCCCGACGTTTATGAATGTGATGTGAGTTTTGCTTCAGCGTGTCGGCATATCAGTGGATACTACAGAACAAGACAGTGAGTTTGACCGAGAACTTATCATCAAGAAGATTAAAGGGAAGAGTGACCAGTTCAAAGATTAGGGACTGGCTTATCTCGAGACAACGACATTGGGGAACGCCAATTCCCATGGTGCACTGCAACAAATGTGTGTGTTCAACCTGTGGCCTGTGATCAGCTCCCAGTAGAACTCCCTCCAGCCAATACAGTTCTGGAAAAAGGGTCTCAACTGTCTTCCTCTGAAGAATGGATTTCTACTTCCTGTCCCAAGTAAGTAGGTAAGTTGTGTAGTCTGATAAAATTCATGTTAACATATGTTTCTTACAGTGTGACTACTTGTGTAATAGGGTAGTTCAATTACAATGTATAAACAAACAATATTGTTTTATTCATTGTTCAGATTTCTGGCCACTTTTTCGAAGACAACTAAAGTTTATTGTTAACTAGAATCAGAAAAGACTGTATTCAATTGTTACACATGGTGTACATGAATTGTGTCACATGATTGAGAACATAAACAGTTAAGTTTACTAAATATACTTTACATTAGTATCAAATAAAACTAATATAATATAATTTAAAACTATAGTAAAAACTATAGTGGATTGTATAACATTTCAGAAAAGGAGGACAGGAGGACAATGGCAAGTCAGTCAGGTAATTTTTAAGTTTATTTTACAGTAATGTTATGACTTTCTATTAATTTTATATTGCTTGGCAGCAAATTAAAAAAAATTTGCCCCCATTTTACAGAAAAAATTGTAAGTTATGTTGAACTATTGCCATATTAATTCCGTTTCTCATATTATAATTGTGGTTCTCAACACTTTTGCCTAAGCTGATGAGCATGATTTTTTATACTGACATTACAGTTTCATTCATGTTAATTTTTGAACTATTTCTTCTAAATGTTTATTTCCAAGTCAGCTAAACTGCCTAGTGTTAAACCCAAAAACTTTACTTCTTCTTCCTTAACTATAGCCACTTCATCTGTTTCTATATGAGGATTAATTTGATTTCTTCATTGGTTAGTAGAAAATTCTGTATAGCTTGTTTTTGTTGGATTCAAAATTAAATTGAATTCTTAGAAAAAACTGGTTTATTTTAGATAGGCTGACAAAAGCAAGAGAAGAAGTCTGGAGACCTGCTATTGGAAAAGAGAGCCTGCACCAAGAATCAAACGGCAATGGAACCAGACTGGCAAGTTTTGCAATTGCAAATGAATATAAAATAGTTAGCACGATGTTCCCAAGAAAAGATATACACAAATATACATGGACATCACCTGGTGGAACAACAAAAAACCAAATTGACCACGTGTATCACAGACCAAAGGCACAAAAGTAGTATAAACTGATGTTCGAAGCATCAGGGGAGCGGAATGTGGAACTGACCACTCATTAGTTTTAGTCAAAGTGTGTCAGCGAATAGCAATCCAGAGAAGAAAGGAAGTAAGGCAAGAAAGAAGAATAGAAGTGGGTAGACTTGAGCTTAAGAATTCTGCTGATGAATTCAAACTGAAACTGGAGAATAGATTTAAGGCCCTGGAAGACATGGAGAACAATGAAACTGTAGATGCCAAATGGTCTAATTTTAAGGAAGTAATTCTGAACACAGCAGAAGAGGTATGTGGTAGTAGGAAGAAGAGAAACAAAAAACCATGGTTTGATCAGGAATGCGATCAAGCTCTGAAAGACCGAGTTAAAAAGGAAAATAACGTGGATGAATAGTAAACAGGGTAGAGGATAGAGAAAGCTATAATGAAGCAAATAGGGAGGCAAACAAGTTGCTGAGGCGGAAAAAAAGACTGTAATCTGCATAGATTGCTTGACAAGGCTGAGGAAGATAATACAGCAAATAATGCAAAGGACTTCTACAGGAAAATAAGATTCTTCAAAAGAGGTTTTACCCCATACCCATATGGGGTAAAAAACAGAAATGGAGAGTTGGTGACAGAAAGTACAAAAGTTATAGAAAGATGGAGAGAGTACTTTTGCGAGCTTACTAAATGTAGAGGACCAAAACTAGGGACGAAGAGCAAGTTGGTGGATACTATCATGTTCAACCAAATATAGAACCACCAACCATAGAAGAAGTAAAGGATGCAGTCAAAGCGCTAAAGACCAACAAAGCTCCTGGGAAGGATGAAATAATAGCAGAATTCTTGAAGAAAGGAGGAGAAATAATAGTGGAAAATCTATGGAAACTAATACTTCGTATTTGGGGAGAAAGAAGAAATGCCAGCTGAATGGCAAGAAGCAATAATCTAATAGGCCTATATATACAACCGCATGTGTAACTGACTGACTCACTCACGTATACTAATTCTAACCTACTTCCAGATGAGTTAGAGACTTGAAATTTGGTTACACAGATAGCTTTCCACGTGTAACCAACCAGGAAAATCCCGAAAAGTGAGAATTTTTCATTTTCAACCCCTCAAAAAAATTCCCAAAAATCGCGCATTCTTCACCCCTGCAGGCATTTTTTGTAAGCCCGATAGCGGGCGAACCGTTGGAGCTAGCTCGGATCTGACGGAAAATTCATGGTCAGGAATGAAGTGAACTACAAAAAAGGTCTAATGACTTTTTGCTCTATCTTCCATGGTTAAGCGACAAAACGCTCGAACATTTGAAATTCCAGAGATTTTTTCGATAAAAATCATGTTTCAAGCCCGATAGCGGCCGAACCGTTGGTCGTAGCTCAAATCTGATTGACCCATCAAATTAGCAAATTGCGCGATCTACAGAAAAGGTCCAGTAATCTTTTGCCCTATCTCGATTGGTTTGGCCGAAAAACGTGATTATGTACAATTTTGTTGTAACTTTTACGCGAAACTTTTGTTTTTGGGGTCGATAGCGGCGAAACCATTGGTCGGAGGTCAAAATAAGACTAACGTTTTATTTAGGAAATAAGATGACCTACAAAAAAAGGTCCAGTGACTTTTTACTATATTTCCCTTAGTTTGACCGCAAAACGCGATTAAGTGAAAATATTGGACATTTTCGCCTAAAAATTTACATTCCGGGCTTGATAGCGGCTAAACGGTTGGTCGTAACTCAAAACAAATTTTAAACGGGATTTAGGAAATCACGTGATCTACAGAAAAGGTTCAGTGACTTCGGGAGTTGGCTGAGCGTTAGCTAAGCGTCAATAGTAGATAGGGACAGAGGAATATTTATTATGTTCACAGACCACAATACCCTCTAAAAAAGGCCCAAGTGTGTCATTAACCCCCGGTAATATTAACCCCCCCCGGGGATTTCCTGGTATGACCTGATAACCTCCTGTACATTCAACCCCCTGATGTGTTAACCCCCCTGGTAACATTAAACCCCCCCAGGGAATTTCCTGCCATGACCTCATGTCCGAATTTTACCAGTCACCAAATCTCTTAACCCCCCCCCCTGGGAAGATCCTGGTATGACCAGATAACCCCCTGGAGAACTTATCCCCCGGTAACGTTAACCCCCCCTGGGAATTTGTTCATATGACCAGACAATATCCTGACGAAATTAAACCCCCTCTTGTCTTAACCTCCTTAACATTAATCACCCACCCAGGGAAATTTCTCGCCTTGACTAGATAGTCTCCTGGTTGATATCATAAACCCCCACTGTTTCGACTTTAATAAATCCTAATACTTGCCTTGAGGTCGGTTTTTATTATATTATGGTTTATTAACTAAAAAACCAATATCAAGGATAGCTTGGACCCGTTGCAGGACTATTCTACCCGGAAGCTCATTTCTGGGCTAAACCATAGGTCGTAGATCAGAATCTTTGAGGGCACAATATCGAAAAGACCAAAATTAAATTATTCCAACAAGAAAGGTCCAGTCACTTTTTGTCGTATCTCTAACGGTTTTAAACCGCAAAATGGCCCTCAAAAGTCAAAAAGAAGTTTTAACGAATCCTGGAAAAGAAATCTATATGAAAAAAGGTCAATTTTTTTAAATCCTCTTGTCATTTTACTTAACGTTCCTGGACTTTAACCAGTCACCGAATTCCCGCTTATCACCCGGAATTTGCAAGCGTTTTACTTTGGGGGCTCTGTTGGTGGGGCGTAGCCCCCAGCGAGCTCGAAAGGTGAGTAATACCTATACACAAGGAAGGGGTGATAAAAGAAGAGAAGTGTGGTAACTAACAGAGGCATCTCACCTACTACAGCATTACCCATATTAAAGTTTGTATTCCAAAATTTGTTTTAAACCAAAAACCGTCTTTTTGAACTATTATAACAAGATGAAATAATCAGGGTAAGAACAGGCAGGGTTCATTAAAGGGCAGATCAAACCACAAATCCAGAATTTTTTCATTTTCAAAGGGGGGGGATATATAAATAAATTTTTAAATTAGCTAAAATAATGGGAATATAATTAAAGAATTTTTGTCATAATTTATTGACTATTCAAAAAGCATACGATAGCATTAATCAGGAAAGGAGTTGTTATGGAACACAACTAGATAAATTTGGCATCCCGAAAGAAAATTAATAAAACTTAGTTAAGATGAGTGTCAACAGTGAGGTTCAAGAGGCTCAGCTAAAGAATTAATGGTCGGGTACTGTGTACCTTTTGGGATTACAACTTCAGGAAGTCAGGCAAGGAGATGGGTTTCTTTCTCCAAATCTTATTTAATATTGCCTATAGAAAGAAGCACTTCAGAGTGAGTAGCAGAGAGGGAATTTAGGGGGTTGGAAAGGGTTGGAGCTAAACTAAACATCCTAGCTTTTGCAGAGTGATGTTGTCATATTCTGCAGAAAAATGTGAAGGATGATTTGAGGTCCACTAACTAGACTATTCTTATGAGTTGAGAGTATGAGAAAGTAGGGTTGATAGGACGAATGATGCAAAAAACTAAAATATATGCCAACTTTATACGAAAGGGAAATCAAAATCACAAGGAGGAGGGACCCCCTACAAATTGGAATGGGCATGGTTTTCAGAACAAGTGCGAGGAACTTTAAGTACCTTGGGGGGTCCAACAATATCAAATAATAAAACACAGATGAATCCAAGATGAATACAAAATAGGAATCAACTCAGCAAATAGATGTGTATATGCATGCAATAGGATACTTTCAACCAAATCATCTCATCTCATCTAAAACTAAAACTAAGAAATATACAAAACAATTATTAAGTCCATGTGCTTTTGTACGGATACCGCAAACGTTGGAGGCTAAATAACAAGGATGAGAAAAAGCTTCTAGTTTCTCGAGAATAGAATTTGTACGTACAATTTTATGAGGGCCATCATATGAACAAGGGGTATGGAGAAGAAAAAACATAAATAGAGAAATCAGGGAGCTCTACAATAGTAATACGGTATGGTAATAGGAGAAATAAAGTTCAGAAGAACTCCGTTGGGCAGTGCCATGTTTTTGAGAAAGAGAAGAGGAAATGGCAAACTGTGGAGGGTAATGTACGGTAACCCAGAAGGAAGACGACCCCGGTGGGAGGACCGATTGGCCCAAAGTGATGATGGTGGAAAACCAGGTCGAAGGGCTGATATGGAGAAGGTGGGCGCTCTTCAGAGGGTAAGAATGCAGAGGGAACCGGTTCAAGATGGAGGAGCTTTGTGCCTTAGGTTGGCGGCTCTAAATATCACCTCCGATATAAATGGCCCTGGGAGTAAGGAGTTAAAGAGTATGGCTGACAAAAGCAGGACTCATTCTCATGATTCCTCTTTAAGATGATTGCACTAATTTTTAGAGTGGCGACTCATCAAGCGTTATATAAAAGCATAATTTAATCTTAGCTCTTGGAATTCTTTCTAGGTAGTAGAGGAATAGAACAGTTGGGCCCCAAAAGGGATCCTTAAGGAACTTCCCCATAAGAAGTTTGATTTTTGTAAAAGTTTAGAATTATATTAACTAGTTAAATTATTTTTTTGTTGTTTAGATTATGTATTTCAGTACAAAACTGCTGTCATGTTTTGTTTATATGAGCTTATTAGCCAGTTGTACTCCTTCCCATGTATACCACTAAGTGTGGGACGCGAATCTAGTTATACAACTTAGTATGACTAACACTTTGGCAAATGCTTTATGGAGGTCCATATAAATACTTACCCTATTACCTTATCGCTTTATTCCCATAGAATCAATCACCGACTCAGTGAAATCCAGTGGCAGCTGGAAACTACAGAATTTAATTTTTCTAAACCCCATGTTTGAATGCTATCAAATAAATTATTTCTATTTACTACATAGTCTCAAACCCAGCCTGGTTAGACATTGCAACGCTTTAATATTTTGTGATATAACTGGGAGCAATGCAAAGTTGGCGGATAATTTGCTGCATCGAACTGACCGCCTTTTTTTAAATATATGGTCTTTATTTTTGTAATTTTTAGTTTTATTCAGAGGAAAAGTACTAGAGAGAGAAAGATGTGAGTTTAAACTAGTAGTGTGTAAGCAGTGGCTTCAGTATAAAAATTCCCATTGTATGACTTTAATATTGCCACTGGTATATCATCATTGATTCCAGTGAGCTATAACTACATTTTTGGACTACTAATAATTTTAATAATATTGTCTCTATTTATTAATGATGAGTACAGTCCAAGAAACTTTCTGTGATACCACCATTATATAATATTATATCGAAAGTTAATTTTTTTATTTTAGAGGACATTATTATTATTATTAAAAATATTGTAGAAGTATGAATAAACAATATTTATGTTTATTTTTACTGATTACTTCCGCGTGCTATGCAACAACATGATAATTTTACACT